>NC_041383.1:310090192-310118992 GCF_002162155.2 Triticum dicoccoides | reverse complement strand
TGGCATTTCTTTTAAAGCCCTTTATGTGGTGTCGCTCAGACGCCCGACTGTGGCATTTCTTTTAAAGCCCTTTATGTGGTGTCGCTCAGACGCCCGACTATGGCATATTTGTTATTTATTTCATAATTTTAATACTGCTATGTTATTGCATATTCACCTATAACATGCTTACACACATTAGAGTTATATTTATCTTTTGTGACTGACGTCATGAGCATAAAATATTTTCAGCACATTGTTGTTATATTATACCCGTGTTCATGATGTTTGCGAGTACATTCAAAGTACTCACTGGCTTGTCCCTGGCTATTGTCTTGGCCAGATTTCTTGCACGGAAAGGAGGAACCGTGTTGACAGCCCCGGAACCTAAGAAATGGTGATAGCAGCCCCGCGAAGATAGGAGTTAACCTGGTCAGCTGTTCCCGTGGGAAATGGAGTCCTATATACACTGATGATTCACAACCCGCTTCCGCCATCAACCACTAGAAACCATTTGTTGTACTCACAGGCCAGAATGGTCTTGTACTACATATTTTGTATTTTGCTTGGAATTTCTGTATCAAGTTGGTGCCTCATCAGCTAACAGTTATCCTGGGGCTGGTGAGCACAATGGCCAGTTTCTGGAATTTAATACCCGGAAAACCGGTCGCCACACTTCATAAAGTATTTCATCACAATTTTCAGATTCACTGATTTCAAGCAAAACTTCATAAAGATAATCTAGTGCACAAAACTCACTAGCAATTGGTTCATCATAATTGGATCTCTTAAAAAGATTAGCAAGCAGATGAGGATCCTTAGATCTTAGGTTCTCTGTTTAGCAATAAATAAGCATCTAATCCAACCAAACGAGCAAAAGGACAAGCAAAAGAGAGAAGGAGATTGGGAAAGAGAGGGCGAATAAAACGGCAAGGGTGAGGTGGGGGAGAGGAAAACGGGAGGAAAATGGCAAATAATGTAAATGCGAGGGAGATGAGTTTGTGATGGGTACTTGGTATGTCTTGACTTGAGCGAAGACCTCCCCGGCAACAGCGCCAGAAATCGCACGTTGGCGGGAGGTCGAATCTTGACTTGACTTGGTGGAAGCCTCCCCGGCAACGACGCCAGAAATCCTTCTTGCTACGTCTTGAGCTTGCGTTGGTTTTCCTCGAAGAGGAGAGGGTGATGCAGCAATAGTAGTGTAAGTATTTCCCTCGGTTTTTGAGAACCAAGGTATCAATCCAGTAGGAGGCTCCTCAAAAGTCCCACGCACCTACACAAACAAATAATCGCAACCAACGCAATAAAGGGGTTGTCAATCCCTTCACGGCCACTTGCGAAAGTGAGATCTAATAAAGATAATAAGATAAGATAAATATAATTTTGGTATTTTATAATATAGATGCAAAAAGTAAAGATGCAAATAAAAGTAGATTGGAAGCAAATATGATAAGAGATAGACCCGGGGGCCATAGGTTTCACTAGTGGCTTCTCTCAAGATAGCATAAGTATTACAGTGGGTGAACAAATTACTGTCGAGCAATTGATAGAAAAGCGAATAATTATGAGATTATCTAGGCATGATCATGTATATAGGCATCACGTCTGCAACAAGTAGACCGACTCCTGCCTGCATCTACTACTATTACTCCACACATCGACTGACTCCTGCCTGCATCTAGAGTATTAAGTTCATAAGAACAGAGTAACACATTAAGCAAGATGACATGATGTAGATTGATAAACTCAAGCAATATGATATAAACCCCATCTTTTTATCCTCGATGGCAACAATACAATACGTGCCTTGCAACCCTTTCTGTCACTGGGTAAGGACACCGCAGGATTGAACCCAAAGCTAAGCACTTCTCCCATGGCAAGAAAGATCAATCTAGTAGGCCAAACTAAACTGATAATTCGAAGAGACTTGCAAAGATAACTCAATCATACATAAAACAATTCAGACAAGATTCAAATATTATTCATAGATAAACTTGATCATAAACCCACAATTCATCGGATCTCGATAAACACATCGCAAAAAGAGTTTACGTCGAATAGATCTCCACAAGAGAGGGGGAGAACATTGTATTGAGATCCAAAAAGAGAGAAGAAGCCATCTAGCTAATAACTATGGACCCGTAGGTCTGTGGTAAACTACTCACAACTCATCGAAGGGGCAAGGATGTTGATGTAGAAGCCCTCCATGGTCGATTCCCCCTCCGGCAGAGTGCCGACGAAGGCTCCAAGATGAGATCTCACGGATACAGAAGGTTACGGTGGTGGAAATTGTGTTTCATCTGCTCCCTGGATGTTTTTGGGGTATGTAGGCTTATATAGGAGGAAGAAGTACGTTGATGGATGCCCAAGGGGCCCACGAGACAGGGGGTGCTCCCTATGGGTCATGTTCGTTCCAAGTCCTCGGCTACTTCTTGACTTACACTCCAAGTCCTCTGGATCATGTTCGTTCCAAAAATCACGCTCGTGAAGGTTTCATTCCGTTTGGACTCCGTTTGATATTCCTTTTCTTCGAAATACTGAAATAGGCAAAAAAACAGCAATATGGGCTGGGCCTCCGGTTCGTAGGTTAGTCCCAAAAATGATATAAATGTGTAAAAAAAAAGCCCATAAACATCCAAAAGGGGTAATATAATAGCATGGAACAATCAAAAATTATAGATACGTTGGAGACGTATCAAGGACCAGAGGCATCTCTTCCGCTACAGGAGCGGCCGCCTCCACGGCCATGACCTGAAGTCCTGCCGTAGTCGGTCGTCCCACGGCAGGATCGGCGTCCATGGCAACATCTTCGCCGGCGGCTCCGGGGAGCTCGGTGGGGAAGTACTTTTCGGACCCTAACTTCCTCCGCTTGTTTTGCCGGGTCGACGACTCGACGGATGGTTGAGTTAACTGAAGCACAAAAGTACCTAGTTCCACAGGTAGCTTGAGGGCAGCGCACTTTGATAGGCAATCGGCAATGTCGTTCCCCGCCCGAGGGACATGCTCCTCTTGTATACCGTCAAAGCGCTCCCCCAGTTTCCTCACCTCATCTACGTAAGCTTCCATCAACGGGCTTTGATTATCTTTGTTGATTTGCCTGACGACGAGCTGTGAGTCACCCCTGACGATGAGCTTTTTAACTCCGAGGAATGCCGCGATCCTGAGACCGGCAAGAAAACCCTCATACTCAATGGTGTTGTTGGTGGACATCTCCCGGGGGAAGTGCATCTGGATGACATACTTGAGGTGCTCTCCGGTGGGTGCGACAAGCAGCACACCAGCACTGGCACCTTGTAGTGAGAAAGCACCATCAAAGTACATGATCCAGTTTCGGATCGTTTCCTGGCCGGGGAGAGTGGTCTCCTGTACCTCTTCGTCGGGCGTCGAGGTCCATTCTGCAACAAACTCTGCCAAGACTCTGCCCTGAATCGTCGAGGTACTTTCAAACTTCAAACCGAAACTTGACAGCTCCAGGGCCCATTCCACGATCCTCCCCGTTGCATCTGGGTTGTGCAGTATCCGTTGCAATGGGAGGCGGGTGACCACCGTGATCTCGTGCGCTTGGAAGTAATGGCGCAGCTTCCTCGAAGCCATAAGGAGGCTGAATAGCAACTTTTGCACACCTGAGTAAATCGACCTAGCCCCCTGCAAGAGGGAGCTGACGAAGTAGACTGGGTGCTGCACCATTTTTTTCTTCTACACCTCTTCACCTGGCCGTTTGGGTCCTGTCATACTGGTGCCAGCCTTGCCGGGGACTCAGTCTTGCCGGCACCGAGCCCTGCCGGGGAGGGTTCTGGCCCACCAGCCATTGACTCTGCCGCTACTGCTGTGTCCTCATCGACCTCTCTCTACGCCACTAGTGCGGCGCTAAATACCTGATTTGTCGCCGCTAGATAAAGCAGCAACGGTTCTTGTGGTTTGGGTGTGACCAGCACTGGGGTAGAGGAGAGGTATTTCTTCAAATCTTGCAGTGCTGCCTTGGCTTCTAGGGTCCACTCCACTGGCCCTGCCCTCTTTAAGATCTTGAAAAAAGGAAGGGCATGCTCCGCGGACTTGGAGATGAACCGGCTCATGGCAGCAATGCAACCAGTGAGCCGACGCACGTCCTTGATCCGTTTGGGTGCCTCAATCTGCTTGATGGTCTTGATCTTATCTGGGTTTGCTTCAATCCCGCGCTGGGACACAAAGAACCCGAGAAGCTTGTGTGACGGGACACCGAAGACACACTTTTGAGGGTTCAACTTGAGGTTGATCTTGTGCAGGTTTGCAAATGTTTCCTCCAGATCTTGCACCAAGGTCGCTTTGTCCTTGGTTTTGACCACTATGTCATCCATATAAGCTTCCATATTTCTATGTAGATGGGGCTCAAAACCAATTTGGACTGCTCTTGCAAAGGTTGAACCAGCACTCTTCAACCCGAAAGGCATCCGTAAAAAGCAATACGTACCATATGGGGTGATGAATGATGTCTTCTCCTCGTCCTCTATCGTCATGAAGATCTGGTGGTATCCCGAGTAGGCGTCGAGGAATGATAAAAGGTCACACCCGGCTGTGGAGTCAACAATCTGGTCAATGCGCGGTAACGGTAAGGGATCCTTTGGAGAAGCCTTATTAATGTTTGTGTAATCAATACACAGCCTCCACTTCCCATTTGCCTTGCGCACTACTACCGGATTGGCCAACCACGTCGGATGGAGTACCCCTCTCACCAAGCTTGCTGCTTCTAGCTTTCTGATTTCCTCTGTGATGAACTCCTGCCTCTCCAGAGCTTGCTTCCTGACCTTTTGCTTGATGGGACACGAATGAGGATAGACAGCAAGGTGGTGCTCAATCACCTCCCTGGGAACTCCGGGGATGTCGGAGGCTTGCCATGCAAACACATTGACATTCGCCCGCAGGAAGGTGACGAGCTCGCTTTCCTATTTGCCGTCGAGGGTGGAGCTTATGGTAAAAGCTCCCCCCGTGGCGTCCTCCTTGACGGGCACCTTCTTGGTCTCTGTTGGTGTGGCTCTGGACTTCTTGCTCTTGCCGGCGGACCTCTCTGGCACGTTCTCAACGGAAGCGCATCACCCCGAAGAGGTGTGCTTGCCGGAGTGGGTGCGAGGGATCTCGCCGGTCTTATTCCCCCCGGGGCTCTGTCGGCAGGAGCAGGTGCCTTAGCGGCAGCTGCTGCAACTGCTTCCCGGTAGAGTTGGTCGGCACAGATCAGCGCATCTTTCTTGTCGGAGGGGACGGTGATGATGTTCATAGGCCCGGGCATCTTCAGCATGTTGTAGGTGTAGTGTGAAGCCGCCATGAACTTGGCTAGTGCCGGGCAGCCGAGGATCCCGTTGTAAGGCAAGGGGATCTCGGCTACACCGAAAACAATCCTTTCCGTCCTGTGGTTCAGCTCGCCTCCGAATGTCACGGGCAGCGTGACCTTTCCCTTTGGCTGGCTCCTCCCCGGGTTAACCCCTTGGAACGTGCCCGTCTCCTCGAGGTCTCCATCGGGGATCTACAACCTTTTGACCACAACAGGCGAGATCAAGTTCAGGCCAGCCCCGCCGTCAACCAACATCCTTGTCACCTTGAGGTTGCGGATTGTTGGTGAAACCAACAACGGCAAGCATCTGACCGTAGTAGTGCGGTCACGGTGGTCCTCGGTGTCGAAGATGATGGGCGTGCTAGACCATTTTAGCGGCTTCCGTGCGTCGAATGATGGCTCCACCGCCATGATCTCACACGCCCACTGCTTGAGTTGGTGGTGGGATGTATGCAGCGAGGCGCCACCATCGATGCACATGGCCTCCGTGGCTTTCTGAAACTCATGGTCACCGGACTCATCATCCTCGTCATGATCATCGTCTTCTTGCTTCTTATCACGGCCTCGAGCGGGCCTTTCCTGCTGATTATCCTTGCCGCGGCAGCCTCCTTGGCTGCCATGTTTCTTCCCAAATACCTCGGAACCATCTGGGCCTTTCTCCTTGTCCCGCCGTTCATACTCAGCTTTCTGCTTCTCGGCGAGCAGCTCTACCTGCCGGTACTTTTGGAGATCATGGCCCTTGGTGCAGTGGATATTGCAATACTGCTTGTCGGAGCCCCCTGGCTTATCGGTAGCTGCCAAGGCCCGGCAAGCGGCACACCCGGCAACCTCCTTGCCAGGGTCACTTGCCTTGGGTTTCTAGGTGGCGCCGGTATCGTCGGATCCCTCGACGGCAAGCACGGTCTTCCTCTTGCGCTTCCTGTTATGGCGCCGGCCCTTCTTCGCCGGGGTGGCGGTATCATCTATGGAGTCAGTTTCCGCACCGGCGTCTTCGCCGGGGTACTTCCTTCCCTCTTCAGTGCGAGCGCACTGATTGGCTAGAACATAAAGTTCGGCCACATCTCTGACCTTGTTCATCACCAGCTCTTCACGCATCTTACGATTATGCACATTCTGATGGAATGCACTGATCACGAGAGCAGCATGAACGTCGGGGATGTTGTACTGCACTCGGCTGAACCTCTGGATGTACTTGCGCAAGTTCTCCCCTTCCTTCTGGGGGATGATGTGTAAATCACTCACCTGGCCATGAGCCTGGTGACCTCCGGTAAAGGCGCTAACAAACTCATGGCACAGATCCGGCCAAGAAGAGATGGAATCCACCGGCAAGTGCATCAACCATGACATAACATTAGGCTTGAGTGCCAACGAGAAGTAACTGGCAAGCAACTTATCGTCACGGGCCCCAGCAGCTTGCATCGCGATGGTGTAGATGCTGAGGAACTCCGACGGGTGAGTCTTGCCGTTGTACTTCTCACCAATGTCATGCTTGAACGTACGGTGGGAGGGCCACTGGAACTGCCGCAGCTCATGGGTGAAAGCCGGACAACCCACCTCGTAAGGTAGGCCACCGTAGCCTCCCGGCGCTGGGCGGTCCGTAGCAGGCCCTGCCCGCCTGTCCGACTGGTGGCGCGCATCACGTCGGCGCTCGATGGTAGTTCGTGCGTCCTCATGAACTCGCTCCCGAAGGACTTGACACTGATCGTGGTTGGTTCGCGGGTCGGACGACGCGATAGAGATATCGTCTCGAGCGTTGTCACGACGAACCCATGCTCGGGGTGGCTGGGATGGAGGTGGGGAGTGCATCGTGGCTGCATCACCTCCAGCATGGACTCTGCTGGCATGCGGTGGCCCGGTGGAGCGACGACCTACGGGTCCCGCCGACCGCAACTCATCGTTGTTGGCGATGCCGATGAGGCTCCGGACGGTGGCCCTCCATTCGTCGAGCTTCTCCGCAGCGGGAGGAAAATCGAGGAGCAGCTGCGCGCTCTAGGGCTTCCGCTGGCGTGGCTGGCGGCGAGAGCTGGGTGGACCGTGATGCACCTCGATTTCTAACCATGTTAGAAGGAGCTGCGTAACGGCCCCGAGGCCGTTCTCCACCTCCGTCAGCACTTCGGCGCGCATGCTGGTGATACGTCTCCGTTGTATCTATAATTTTTGATTGTTCCATGCCAATATTCTACAACTTTCATATACTTTTGGCAACTTTTTATACTATTTTTTGGACTAACATATTGATGCAGTGCCCAGTGCCTGTTCCTATCTGTTGCATGTTTTTTGTTTTGCAGAAACCCAATATCAAACGGATTCCAAACAGGATAAAAACGTACGGAGATATTTTTGGAATATTTGTGATTTTTCGGAAGTACAATCAGCACGAGACGGTGCGCGAGGGGGCCAGGAGATAGGGGGCCGCGCCCCAGGGAGGCAGGCGCACCCTGGACTCTCCTGGCACCCCCGTAAGGAGGTTGATGCTCTTCTTTTGGTGCAAGAAAGTTAATTTTATGAGAAAGATCTGGGCGAAAGATTCACCCCAATCGGAGTTACGGATCTCCGGATATGTAAGAAACGGTGAAGGGGTAGAATCTAAGAACGCAAAAACAAAGAGATAGATCCAATCTCGGAGGGGCTCTCGCCCATCCCAAGCCATGGGAGCCAAGGACCAGAGAGGAAACCCTTCTCCCATCTAGGGAGGAGGTCAAGTAAGAATAAGAAGAAGGGGGGCTCTCCCCCCCTTGCTTCCAGTGGCGCCGGAACGCCGCCGGGGGCCATCATCATCACTGCGATCTTCAACAACAAATTGACCGCCTTCATCACCAACTCTTCCTCCCTCTATGCAGTGGTGTAACCTCTCTCTTACCCGCTGTAATCTCTACTTAAACATGGTGCTCAATGCTATATATTATTCCCCAATGATGTATGGCTATCTTATGATGTTTGAGTAGATCCGTTTTGTCCTATGGGTTCATTGATGATCGTCATTGGTTTGAGTTGCATGTTTTATTATTGGTGTTGTCCTATTGTGCCCTCCGTGTCGCGCAAGCGTGAGGGATTCCTGCTTTAGGGTTTGTAATATGTTTATGATTTGCTTATAGTGGGTTGCGTGAGTGACTGGAACACAAACCCGAGTAAGTAGGTTGTTTGCGTATGGGATAAAAGGGGACTTGAGGTTTTAATGCTATGGTTGGGTTTTACCTTAATGAATCTTTAGTAGTTGCAGACGCTTGCTAGAGTTCCAATCATAAGCGCATGTGATCCAAGTAGAGAAAGTATGTTAGCTTACGCCTCTCCCTCAAATAGAATTACAACAGTGATCATTGGTCTAGTTATCGATTGCCTTGGACAAATAACTTTCTTGTAACAACAAGCTCTCCACTAATATTTACTTTATTGCATCTTTATCTAAACAGCCCCAAGTTTATATTTACGCGTTCTTTATATCTTGCAAACCTATCCTATCACACCTACAAAGTACTTCTAGTTTCATACTTGTTCTAGGTAAAGCGAACGTCAAGCGTGCGTAGAGTCGTATCAGTGGCTGATAGGACTCGAGAGAGTATTTGTTCTACCTTTAGCTCCTCGTTGGGTTTGACACTCTTACTTACCGAAAGAGGCTACAACTATCCCGTATACTTGCGGGTTATCAAGACATTTTTCTCGCGCCGTTACCGGGGAGTCATAGCGTGGGGTGAATATTCTCGTGTGTGCTTGTTTGGTTTATCACTAAGTAATTTTTATTTGATGTTCTTAGTTTTTCTTTATCTTTAGTTATGGAGATGGAACATAAAATACCAAAAAAATTAGAGTTACTTGCTACTCATGTAGATGGGGTAACTCCTAAAACCCACGATTCTCATTATGTGAGAGATATTATGTACTACTTTGATAATCCTGAGAAAACCCCATTCAACTATATAATGGGAGATACGTTGGATCAACGTGAATACTTTAGGGATTATCGCTCGACACAAAAAGGGAAACTATTATGGGATCAATTTATTATGTTGCGTTGGTATGCCTGGAATCTATGCTTGAGATATGATATTACTTGTTGCTCTAGGATGGAGGCTCCACACCTTCCCTTCTCATGCAAATTTAATGATAATGAAACCTTAGCTTCTTATGCTAATGGTATATATGATTACTATGATGTGGAACAAATAGAAGAATTTGTTGCTTTTAAGGCTGCCTATGATATTGAAGCTTTGTTTGAAAAGTACGAAGCTTTTGATGATGATGGTTATAGTCCGGAAAATCTTGCTATACTTGGATATTGCTATGAAAATTATGAATACAATTACTATATTAATGCTTTAATGAAGAAAGTCAATGCTGTCCAAGAAGAGACTAATATTTTGGAGGAAGCTATGGAAGAAGAAATTGATGAAACAGTGAGCTCATTGGATGAAAAAGATGATGAGGAGAGAGAAGAGCAAAAGGAGGAAGAGCGGATTAGCTACCCGTGCCCACCTTCTAATGAGAGTAACCCTCCAACTCATACATTATTTAATTCCCCTTCGTGCTTACCGAAGGATGATTGCTATGATCCCTTGAATTTGTTTGAAATATCCCTTTTTGATGATGCTTGGTATGCTTGTGGCCAAGATGCCAATATGAATTATGCTTATGGAGATGAACTTGCTATAGTTCCTTATTGTAAACATGAAATTGTTGCTATTGCACCCACGCATGATAATCCTATTATCTTTTTGAATTCTCCAAACTACACTATATTGGAGAAGTTATATTGATGGGTTGCGTTTTACTACTTTACATGATGATTTTAATAGGCATAATATGCATGTGCTTTCTGCTCCTACTTGCACTTATTATGAGAGAGGAACTACATCTCCGCCTCTTTATGTTTCCAACACGATGAAATTGCAAGAAACTACTTATACTATGCATTGGCCTTTACTATGTATGCATGAATTGTTCTTTTATGACATGCTGATGCATAGAAAGAGAGTTAGACTTCGTTGTTGCATGATATATGTTACTTTGTGCTCACTACTAAATTACAAATCATTGTTAATTAAAATTGGCTTTGATATACCTTGGGATCCGGGTGGATCCATCACTTGAGCACTAAATGCCTAGCTTAATGGCTTTAAAGAAAGTGCTGCCAGGGAGACAACCCGGAAATTTTACAGAGTCATTTATTTCTGTTGAGGGCTTTCATATAGTTTAAAAACACAAAAATAAAGAGGGGAACCTAAAAACTTTTCAAAAAGGAAAGTGAAAGTGAGAAAGACAAGCATTGTTGAAGTGGGAGCTAGCCTTGGACTTTGTTCATGCTCACGGAAACTTTGTGAATCTTGATTACAGAAACTTTTCAACAAAATAATTATCCCCTTGTACAATTCCATTGTATTATAAAAATAATGTGCTAAGGTTTGCCTTTAGGATGTTTACAATGCTTGTTGGTTTGTACGGTGCAGGACAGAAACTTTGGCTGTAGTGTACGATTTTACATTTTTAACTGGAACGTCAATTGGTTCTGATTCCTTTTGCACTGACTTTCTATACAACTTGTTTATTGTTCCTAATTTTGGTAGAATGTTTGGGGTAACAGAAGTATGGTGGATGTTCAGATTTCTACAGACTGTTCTTTTTTTGACAGATTCTGTTTTTGATGCATAGTTTGCTTGTTTTGATGAATCTATCAATTTATATTAGTGGATTAAGCCATGGAAAAGTTATATTACAGTAGACACAATGCAAAAACAAAATATGAATTGGTTTGAAACAGTACTTAGAGTGGTGATTTGCTTTATTATACTAACGGATCTTACCGATTTTTCTGTTGAAGTTTTGTGTGGATGAAGTGTCTAAACGAGCAGGTCTCGATATGAGGAAAAGGAAGAGAGGCAAGAGCTCAAGCTTGGGGATGCCCGAGGCACCCCAAGTAAATATTCAAGGAGACTCAAGTGTCTAAGCTTGGTGATGCCCCGGAAGGCATCCCCTCTTTCTTCAACAAGTATCGGTATGTTTTCGTATTCGTTTCGTTTATGCATTATGTGCAAGTCTTTGAGCGTCTTTTGCATTTAGTTTTCACTTTTCTTCTATGCACCATGCTGGTATGAGATAGTCCTTGGTTGATTTATAGAATGCTCATTGCACTTCACTTAAATCTTTTGAGTATGGCTTTATAGAATGCTTCATGTGCTTCGCTTATATAATTTGAAGTTTGGATTGCCTGTTTCTCTTCACATACAAAACCGCCATTTGTAGAATTCTCTTTTGCTTCTCTTATATTTGTTAGAGCGTGGGAATATATTTTGTAGAAAGAATTAAACTCTCTTGCTTCACTTATATTAATTTAGAGAGATGACAGGAATTGGTCATTCACATGATTAGTCATAAAATCCTACATAAACCTATAGATCGCTGGATATGATATGTTTGATTCCTTGCAATAGTTTTGTGATATAAAGGTGGTGATATTAGAGTTATGCTAGTGGGTGATTGTGGATTAGTAGAAATACTTGTGTTGAGGTTTGTGATTCCCGTAGCATGCACGTATAGTGAACCGCTTTGTGATGAAGTTGGAGCACAATTTTATTTATTGATTGTCTTCCTTATGAGTGGCGGTCGGGGACGAGCGGTGGGACGAGCGGTGGTTTTTTCCTACCAATCTATCCCCCTAGGAGCATGCGCGTAGTACTTTGTTTTCAATGGCTTGTAGATTTTTGCAATAAGTATATGAGTTCTTTATGACTAATGTTCAGTCCATGGATTATACGCACTCTCACCCTTCCACCATTGCTAGCCTCTCTTGTGTTGCGCAACTTTCGTCGTACCATACACCCACCATATAACTTCCTCAAAACAGCCACCACACCTACCTATCATGGCATTTCCATAGCCATTCTGAGATATATTGCCATGCACCCTTCATCATCATCATATACATGACTTGAGCATTCATTGTCATATTGCTTTGCATGATCGTAACATAGCTAGCATGATGTTTTCATGGCTTGTCCGTTTTTTGATGTCATTGCTATGCTAGATCATTGCACATCCCGGTACACCGCCAGAAGCATTCATATAGAGTCATATCTCTGTTCAAGATATCGAGTTGTAATACTGAGTTGTAAGTAAATATAAGTGTGATGATCACCATTATTAGAGAATTGCCCCAGTGAGGAAAGGATGATGGAGACTATGATTCCCCCACAAGTCGGGATGAGACTCTAGACTTTATGAAAAATAAAAGAGGCCAAAGAAGCCCAAATAAAAAAAGAGAGGCCAAAGAAGCCCACCAAAAAGAAAGAAAAAATATATAAAAAAGAGAAAAATAAAAAAATGAGAGAAAAAGAGAGAAGGGGCAATGTTACTATCCTTTTACCACACTTGTGCTTCAGAGTAGCACCATGTTCTTCATAGAGAGAGACTCCTATGCTTTCACTTTCATATACTAGTGGGAATTTTCATTATAGAACTTGGCTTGTATATTCCGATGATGGGCTTCCTCAAATGCCCGAGGTCTTCATGAGAAAGCAAGTTGGATGCACACCCACTTAGTTTCAGTTTGAGCTTTCATACACTTATAGCTCTAGTGCATCCGTTGCATGGCAATCCCTACTCACTCACATTGATATCTATTGATGGGCATCTCCATAGCCCGTTTATACGCCTATTCGATGTGAGACTTTCTCCTTTTTTGTCTTCTCCACATAAACCCCACCATCATATTCTATTCCACCTATAGTGATATATCCATGGCTCACGCTCATGTATTGCGTGAAAGTTGAAAAAGTTTGAGATTATTAAAGTATGAAACAATTTCTTGGCTTGTCATCGGGGTTGTGCATGATTAAATACTTTGTGTGATGAAGATAGAGCAACAGTCAGACTATATGATTTTGTAGGGATAACTTTCTTTCGCCATGTTGTTTTGAAAAGACATGATTGCTTTATTGGTACGCTCGAAGTATTATTGTTTTTATGTCCAATGATAGACTATTGCTTTGAATCACTCGTGTCTTAATATTCATGCCATGATTAGACATATGATCAAGATTATGCTAGGTTGCATTCCACATCAAAAATTATTCTTTTTATCATTTACCTACTTGAGGACGAGCAGGAATTAAGCTTGGGGATGTTGATACATCTCTGTCGTATCTATAATTTTTTATTGTTCCATGCCATTATTCTACAACTTTCATATACTTTTGGCAACTTTTTATACTATTTTTTGGGACTAACATATTGATGCAGTGCCCAGTGCCAGTTCCAGTCTGTTGCATGTTTTTTGTTTCGCAAAAACCCAATATCAAATGGAGTCCAAACGGGATAAAAACGACGGAGGATTGTTTTGGAATATTTGTGATTTTTCGGAAGTAAAATCAACGCGAGACGGTGCCCGAGGGGTGCAGGAGATAGGGGGCCGCGCCCCAGGGAGGCAGGCGTGCCCTGAACTCTCCTAGGCCCCCCGTAGGCGGTTGACGCTCTTATTTTGGCGCAAGAAAGCTAATTTTATGAGAAAGATCTGGGCAAAAGATTCACCCCAATCGGAGTTACGGATCTCCGGATATTTAAGAAACGGTGAAGGGGTAGAATCTGAGAACACAGAAACAGAGAGGTAGATCCGATCTCAGAGGGGCTCTCGCCCCTCCCAAGCCATGGGAGCCAAGGACCAAAGGGGAAAACTTTCTCCCATCTAGGGGGGAGGTCAAGGAAGAAGAAGAAGAAGGGGGGCTCTCTCCCCCTTCCTTCTGGTGGCGCCGGAACGCCGCCGGGGGCAATCATCATCACCGCGATCTTCACCAACAATTTCACCGCCTTCATCACCAACTCTTCCTCCCTCTATGCAGCGGTGTAACCTCTCTCTTACCCGCTGTAATCTCTACTTAAACATGGTGCTCAATGCTATGTATTATTCCCCAATGATGTATGGCTATCTTATGATGTTTGAGTAGATCCGTTTTGTCCTATGGGTTAATTGATGACCATGATTGGTTTGAGTTGCATGTTTTATTATTGGTGCAGTCCTATTGTGCCCTCCATGTCGCGCAAGCGTGAGGGATTCCCGCTATAGGGTTTGCAATATGTTTATGATTTGCTTATAGTGGGTTGCGTGAGTGACTGAAACACAAACCCGAGTAAGTAGGTTGTTTGCGTATGGGATAAAAAGGGACTTGATGTTTTAATGCTATGGTTGGGTTTTACCTTAATGAATCTTTAGTAGTTGCAGACGCTTGCTAGAGTTCCAATCATAAGTGCATACGATCCAAGTAGAGAAAGTATGTTAGCTTACGCCTCTCCCTCAAATAGAATTACAACAGTGATTACCAGTCTAGTTATCGATTGTCTTGGACAAATAACTTTCTCGTAACAAAAAGCTCTCCACTAATATTTACTTTATTGCATCTTTATCTAAACAGCCCCTAGTTTATATTTACGCGTTCTTTATATCTTGCAAACCTATCCTATCACACCTACAAAGTACTTCTAGTTTCATACTTGTTCTAGGTAAAGCAAACGTCAAGCGTGCGTAGAGTCGTATCAGTGGCCGATAGGACTCGAGAGAGTATTAAATCCCCTTTGTGTTGTCTACTACCCAGGTTCAGGCCACAAAGATGCGTAAAACCCTACGATCCTGCTTTGGTGGATGTATTTAGTGTTCTTGAGCCCTTGAACTAGCTCTGGGAGCTGCTAGGTTCGAAAGAGACGAATCCTTCTCTAGGGTGCCATGGGCCTCCTTTTATAGGTGAAAGGGGCTGCCACAGTGGCACACAGGAGGTGTAATCGCTACAGCGCTGCAAGCTTATCGCTACTATTACAGGACAAAGCGCATTTAATGCGAGGCTTAGGTGTCCCTTCACGTTATCGGGGACGAGAGCGAGGCTCGTCCCGTCCGTCACCGCTCCTCCTCGCTTCGACACGCGCCCTGGCTAGCGGTGCATGCGGTGCCATGTCGGAAGGCAGGCAGCTGAGGTGGCGCGGTGGTGGAGCCTCCACGAAGGGCTGCATGTTGCCATGTAGGTGCCTGCCCAGCTGGTTGGGTCGGCAGCTGCATGCGAACAGCGGCGGAGACTTGGCTGGCGTGGGCCTGGCAGTGGACCTGTTGGCGAGCTTGGCGAGGGCCTTGCCGGGTGGCCCAGCAAGGGTCTTGCCGGGTGGCCCGGCAAGGATCTTGCAATGGCGCGCTGGCATCCTTGGCAAGGATCTTGCCGGGGGTCTTGTGGGTTTCTTCAGTGAGGCTGGTTGCCTCCCTATCCTCATTTGATCTTGACTATTCTTTGTCTTAACAAAGATCTGCATGCCACCATGGAGGTGCCTCCCGAGCCTTGTGCAATGTGTTTTTTTTAGCGTTGGTGGGCTCAAAGGTGGCTCACTCAGCTGGTGTGGGCGAGCTACCTCGGCAAGGGTCTTGCCGGGGCCGCTGAGGCTGCCCCGACTGTGACACTCCAAAATTTTTTATTTGGTTTTTATCAAAAACTTTGTGGTTTTGAGGAGAGACCTTTTTAAAATTTTTCTTTTTCAGAAAAACCTTCCTCTTAAAAACCTCCTTTTGCCTTGGCAAGGTTTTTATTTCTTTCAAACTTTGGTGGTTGATCTTTTGCAAACTTCTTCTCTGTTAGTTCCCTCTAAAAATTTATTTTTTTGGGAGTTTTAATTTGTTTTATTTTTTTAAGTGAAGCTCTATGAAAATTTGGGATTTTCTTATCTTTGAAGCCACCCTTGGCTTTGTATTTTTGCCCATGAGATAAAACCCCTCCAAAACCTCCCCTCCCCCTTGTGATCAACCTAAGTTCTCTGTCCCAACTAATCCAAACTGGTTTTGGATTTTATTCTAATTATTTTTCCCCCTCAAATCAATTCTGAAAATTATTTGGAGCCTGAGGGATTTTCAAAGCAAGTACACTTTTTCATTTGAGTTTTGACCTCAAACCAATTCTCCTGGATTGTCCTTTGAACCCACAACCCAGAACCATCTTGATCCACTCCTCCTCTTTTCAATTTTTTCAAAATACAGTCTCTGCAAGTTTGGACCAGATTTGCCAATTTTGGTGAAATTCATATCCACACTGCTCCAAAAATTCCACCAAAAATCATGCAGCCTACTTGAGCAAGGAGAAGCCACTCCACCAAAAATCAGCTCAAGGAAAAATCACCAGAGGCCAGTTTCATTCGGTCGAACACCTTGTGGGCACTGTTACTGTTCAAAGTTCAGAAAATTCAGTTTCAGTGTCATCTTCCGTCCGCCAGTTTCAGTCACGCGGCCACAGTGCCCTTGGCACGTTCCTCGCCGCCTCTTCCTCTTGTCCGAAGCTTCACACGCGTGCGTGGAGCCTTCCTAGCGTCGGTAGCGCGCTGGCCCGCCCTCGCCGGCGTCTTCTGCGGTGTCGGGACCTCCCGTGGCGGCCGACAGGAGGCACACCACGGCAGAACGCCGTTCTGCGCCGCCCATCGCTCCCTGGCTCTCCGCGTGGCCTCATGCACGCCAGCGCACGCCCGTAGCACAGCCACCATGGCCGGCAAGCACGGAACGCGCTCTCCGCCGCCGACGGGCCCGTGCCATCCCCGTTCCGTCGAGCTCGCCATTAACACCCAAACCCCGGCTAGTTTAACACCAAAACGGAGCCATTGAACCTCCGTGATGACGCTCGACCCCCTAACCACCCCGACCGAGCACTGCGCCACCGTAATCACTCGCCGGTGATCCTCGTTCACGGTAACCGCCTCGGACCGCCTATATAAAGGGGTCCCGAGCTCACTCTCGTGCACGCAGCACCTCCACTACTCACCAACACCCCGCCAGGCCACTAGGGGGACCTCGAGGAGGTCTCCTCCCCCAGCTCCGGCCGCCTCGCCCCGCCTCGGCCTCCAGCCCGATTCGTTCTGGTGAGGCCATCTCCGACGCTCAAACCCCGTTCGTTACCCTCTCTAGCTGCCAGGAGCATAACCCCCTCTTCAATTTAACCTTTGCAGCCCTCTCCGACGAGCCCCTCGACCACCCGAGCCGCCGTCCGCCGGAGCAAAGCTCGCCGTCGACGTGGTGCTCGCCGACCGACTCCACCACCACCAACTGACGCGGAAGGGTGCCCTGAGCACGGAGGTACTCTCCGATCTCTCTGCCTCGCCGTGGATCGCCGCCGGCGACCACCGCGGCTCTCGGGCGCCGGCGAACTCTGCCGCCCCGTTTGAACATTTGAACCTGACGGGTGGGACCCCACCGTCAGCCTCTCTGCTCTCTCTTTCGAATCGTTTTCTGGAAGCGCCTTCGGGCAGAATGCGTTTTCTCTTTGGGCTGGCGTAGTCGCTACCGAAGCGTTTTCTGTTTTTATAAACTAGCCCCTGGAAATCTTCTGTTTCATTACAGATAAGTCCCTGGACAAAAACCCTTATAACTTTTAATCAGAAAAGTATTTTTGATTGATTCTTTTTCTGTTCTCTTTAAAATTTTGTCTAGTTTTTTATCAGATTTATTTGAAAAATATTTGGTTTACCTTATGTGCACTCCTTGGTATTTACGTTAGCGCATATATTTTCTTTAAACCGTAGATACCGAAGGAGGTGACGGAGCCGCGAACTTCACCAAGCTAGGCTCTGACTACTCTGAACCAGGCAAGCATGTTTGAACTTTTGATATGATGAGTGTCTTGGCATGTTTTGCATTTAGTTAGTTTCATGGCATGTTGGTGAGCATACCGATGAACGTTATTTTATGTGATAATGAGGTAAGTGAGTTCGATGATCTATACGTGGATGAATGTGAATATGAATGGCCATGTGTTGGCATGAGGATGGGTACGATGGCAGTGTTGTAGCATGCCAGTCTTACACCAGACTAAGTGACTTCAGTGTCAAACCATATCGGTCCAGTACCTATCATTTCCTTCCTTGTACTACCACATGTTTTCCGCAAGGAATATGGTTTAGTAAGTTGCAAACCGCTTTCATGGTACACACCAAAGAGGAGAGGCCGTGATGATGGTTCCATGGCCCTGGATTAAAGCCAGTCATCCGGTCAGGGGGCATGGGTGTTTCCGGTTGGGACCGAGAGGGGGGCACCCCTTAGAGCGCGCGTATATAAATTTGATACCATGCTATTCGAGATTGTGATCTCCCCGTCTCAAAAGTTTTTCTTGGACGATGACTAGGGTGATTCCTAGCATCGAGAGGTAGGATGGGTGTGTACCGGTTAGCTGTGTTTTCTTCCGAAATACCGTAAACGGAACTAGTCCTTCGTGACTACGGAAATCCGTTGGCTGTGGGAAAAATTCTATACAAACTCTGCAGAGTCATATATCCCTCCAAATCATCTATTCCATGTCCAATTTCGTTCCATCTTATCCTAATCAATTGTCAGTTTTGATGACAGAGACTCCGGTGAATCGCATGAGTGCTAAGTCCGGTTGAATGATTATCCCTATGGATGGACTAACCCGTTTATTCTCATGGATTGAATGTTTATTATGAGTATTACTTACCGGTGAATTTAAAGCCCTTTCTGCGATGTCGCTCAGACGTCCGACTGTGGCATTTCTTTTAAAGCCCTTTCTGCGATGTCGCTCAGACGTCCGACTGTGGCATTTCTTTTAAAGCCCTTTCTGCGATGTCGCTCAGACGTCCGACTGTGGCATTTCTTTTAAAGCCCTTTCTGCGATGTCGCTCAGACGTCCGACTGTGGCATTTCTTTTAAAGCCCTTTCTGCAATGTCGCTCAGACGTCCAACTGTGGCATTTCTTTTAAAGCCCTTTCTGCGATGTCGCTCAGACGTCCGACTGTGGCATTTCTTTTAAAGCCCTTTATGTGGTGTCGCTAAGATGCCCGAATGTGGCATCATTTCCTTATTTTTATTTGTTCACCTTTCGAGGCGTCGCTTCAGACACCCGATCGGTCTTTATTTATGCTCTGTGGGATTTCAGGCGGACTACCGCCGTTTCCCTTTTA
This sequence comes from Triticum dicoccoides, assembly GCF_002162155.2. Taxonomy (NCBI): domain Eukaryota; kingdom Viridiplantae; phylum Streptophyta; class Magnoliopsida; order Poales; family Poaceae; genus Triticum; species Triticum dicoccoides. The sequence goes on along the minus strand of NC_041383.1, from coordinate 310,099,800 downwards.
CTTACCCCGTTATGCCAATTTTATTTATTGTGCATTAAGGAATTAATCATGTTGCATCCATGCACGCATTTGTTATATCTTACGTCCGAACTGTCTTGCGAGTACTTTCAAAGTACTCACTGGCTTGTTGATTTGGCCAGATGCTGACGAAGGCGATCTCATGGATGAAGAGTTCGATAGCGAGTCCGACACTTAGAGGAGTCCCAGTCAGTCTCGTGCGACCCTGGATTTGGTCACTGTTTTATATCTGCTTCCGCTACCAAATAAATTTATCGAGCCTCACCTCGACGTTCGATGAAATGATATTCTTAGAGTCTTGTATTTCCCTTCCCGCTGTGTTTTTCCACCACCAACCTATCCATGAGTCAGTAGTATGTCTCCACACCACTGTGTCCTGTCCGCCATTATGTATGATTATTGGCGTGCTTGTAATAATTTGGTTGAGCGACCACAGTTCAACCCTGTAATATATTTATGCTACTGGCTTATTGTATCAAGAAATTGTCTACCAGTGAGGAGGATTTCTCTCATACTGGACTCAAAAGACTGGTTTATCAATAAATATTTTTATTGGAAAACCGGTCGTGACAAGCTTGGTACCAGAGCCAGGCTGACTGTAGGAAGCGAGTAGGTGCGATCGCTAATTAGTTATCAGCATGACAAAGCTATTTTATGTTTTTGCAATTGTAGTCATTTTCTGTCAGTCAGCATAAATTTATGATCTGACCCTACAGAATTTTTGCCTACTTTTGTAGATGGCCGACAACAGCTGCGAGTCTCAGACCTTCGCCAACGTGCCCGATGGGTTCGTCAAGCTTCTTTCTTTCATCGTTCAGGTCGCGATGGGGCCATCCGTGCGCCCAGTCTTCATACTCTGCCAGCACCGAGTCAACGACAGTCTGACCATGCACCAGGCCGCGGTGCAGTTCAGGGGAGGGCGTGGTGAGTTACGCCGCTTCCGGTTCGTGGGAAGAGCCATGCCTACGGAGAGGCATGCTATGCAGATGGCAGCCCGCGAGGCGATAGCTCGTCTCAGGGATGTCCTTCCCGTGATGAAGACTCGTCGTTACCGTTATCTTCCGTGCCATGTGCCTTACACCTGTCACTACGCATACTCCTGCCCCAGAGGAGAACGAGACGAGGCTTTTGAGATGCTCATTGAGTATCTCCGGGCCCTGGAGGCAGCCTTCGACAACCTGGTGGACGACTTCGTAGCTACCCGCATGGACTCAGTCCATGGCTGTGCTGCCAACAGGAGGGAGCTCCTACCCATCGCTCCGCCACTGACTTTTGTCTCGTCATCAGCATCTTTTACGCCTACTCGTCGCCTGCCTTCTACCGAAGAATTTAACCAAGTCATTGCACCCACTCCAGCGCGCACTACACCAACCTTCGCGCCCACTCCTGTACGTGTTGCTCCGCCCCTGGCAACCGCTCCGTCCGCTCTGCGCAACACTACACGTATGGAGCCCATTAGCAAGGAGGAAGTCGAGTCCCCAACCTCGCTATGCCTCGCCCTCGGCAGGGCAAAGGAGGTCGTCAACATCTCTGCCTGAGTACGCTTAGCTACCATGTATTGTACCACTTTGTAAGATATGTGCATAGGTTGTGAGAAGTAGCCTGTTTGCGCATCATGTAGGATCTGGAGATGTGCACTAGCCTTAATAACATGTCAGGATTATGTACGCATATCCTGAGTGATGTACTGTATAATTACCGCCCGCGTGTAAGATATGTAATGAGCAGTCCTTCTCCGTGCGCAAGTCGATTTGTTTTTCTTAAGTAAGCTTGGGTATTTAATTATATCTGCCAGCTTTATGCATTTATGGTTTTATTTTTGCGACTCTTTCCGCTTTTCTTAAGAGTTTTACAAAAATATTTTTTCCCAGAGTGAAAATTGTCTCGTCCTTGGACACGTTCCATGCCAACTCCACCAGAGGAGATTCATGATACTAAACCCAACAATGAGTTCACTCAGGGACAGTCAAGCCAACAAGGCAGTGAATCGGCACTTTCACAAATGTGCCGCCTTTATGAACAGAGTCAGCAACAACATCGCGAGATGATGAACCAAGTCATCAACATGGGGAATCATCATGGACAGTATCAGCAACATTCCAAGTTGTCTGAGCTACAGAAGACACGTCCTCAAACATTTTCTCACACTGACAAGCCTCTTGAAGCCGAGGACTGGCTTCGAGATATGGAGAGGAAATTAATTATTGCAAAGTGTTCAGATCTCGAGAAAGTACTATATGCTCCACACTATCTCACAGGAGCAGCCGCATCGTGGTGGGAGAATTTTCTGCACATGCATCCCAACGAAAATGACATAACCTGGGATGATTTCAAGGAAGGTTTCCGTGGTGCACATATTCCTAAGAGTATTATGAAAATCAAGAAGAGAGAATTCGATGACCTCAAACAAAGGAACATGACAGTGTCAGATTACAACAGTCAATTTACCCTATTATCCCGCTACGCCAATGAGGAGTGTATGACTGAAATCAAGAAGATGGAGAAATTCCTTGACGGTCTGGCACCCGCGCTTAAATGCCAACTGGTCGTGCACACTTTTCCTGATTTTAAAACGCTGGTGGACAAGGCCATTACTCTGGAAAATGAGAGACGCAGTCTGGAAGATATCCGCAAGCGAAAAAGGGACCAGACTAATCACACTCGCAATCACCGAAGCAAGATAGATTTTAAAAAGGGTGGGACACCCAAATTCTCATCCAATGTCTCACGCCCAATCAAGAATTTTCATGCAAGGGACAAGGAATTCACCTATCGCCCCGGCGTTACTTGTTATGCTTGTGGAGAAGAAGGGCATTATGCCAAACAGTGCCCCAAGCCAAGGAACTCAACCCCAAAGCCGAACAACGGCGGCAATAATTCAGCGCCCAAGCGAAACAATTTCAATCCCAACAATAACCACAGGAAGGGTCATCTGAACCACGTAACCAAAGAGGAGGCACAAAATGCTCCGGATATCGTACTCGGTACGTTTCCTGTCAACACAATACCTGCAATGGTTTTGTTTGATTCTGGAGCTTCTCACTCTTTCATCTCGAAAAGTTTTGCTTTGCAAAATAATTTTTCGATGCTTCCTTTGGAGAAATCCATAATAATCAAGTCCCCCGGGATTCAGCAAGTTTCTCAGAATTACTGTCAGAATGTGGTCATTGAGTTTGAAGGATTGGAGTTTTACGCAAATCTTATTGTATTGGAAAATAAAGGACTGGATGTCATCCTAGGGATGGATTGGCTAACCACCAATAAAGGTTTTATCGACTGTTTCAACAGGACCGTGATTCTCACACACCACCAAGGGAAGACAATAAGAGTATCAGCCAAGGAAGGAAAAAGACCCCGGCAACCGAGATTAAATAAGGTGGAAGTTTCTGAGCTAAACAAGGTTCCAGTAGTGTGTGAATTTCCAGATGTATTCCCTGAAGAGCTGCCAGGCATGCCACCAGACCGAGAAATAGAATTCCGCATTGAGCTAGCACCAAGAACCACCCCCATATACAAGAAACCATACAGAATGGCACCATCCGAGTTGATCGAATTGAAGAAGCAAATAAAGGAATTACTGGATAAAGGATACATTCGAGCCAGCTCCTCACCTTGGGGATCACCAATTTTATTTGCCAAGAAGAAGGATAGGACGCTGAGATTGTGTATCGACTATCGAGCACTTAACATGGTCACAGTCAAAAACAAATACCCGATGCTAAGGATAAACGATTTGTTTGATCAACTTGCTCAGGCCAAGGTATTCTCAAAAATTGACTTAAGGTCAGGATACCATCAATTGAAGGTACGAACGGAAGATATCCCCAAAACAGCCTTCACCTCCAGATATGGACTGTACGAGTTCACAGTGATGCCATTTGGATTAACTAACGCCCCGGCATATTTTGTTCACCTCATGAACAAAGTATTTATGAAGTTTATGGACAAATTCGTCGTAGTATTCATCGACGATATTCTGGTATACTCCAAAACACCAGAAGAGCGCGCAGAACATCTCAGGATTGTACTCAGAGAGCTAAGGAAACACCAATTGTATGCCAAGTTCAGCAAGTGCAAATTTTGGCTAAGACAAGTAGGTTTCCTAGGCCACGTGCTGACTCAAGACGGTATAGCAGTGGACCCAGAGAAAGTCAAGGCCGTACTTGACTGGAAGTCACCAGCCAGCGTAACAGACATACGAAGTTTCTTGGGAATGGCAGGATATTACCGCAGATTTATTGAAGGATTTTCCACCATATCCAAGCCTATGACACAGTTACTCAAGAAAGATAAGAAGTTTGAGTGGACAGAAGCCTGCGAGAAAAGTTTCCAAGAGCTAAAGCGGAAATTAACAACAGCACCAGTATTAATTGTACCCGATATACACAAGAATTTTGAAGTATTTTGTGACGCATCCAGAAAGGGTCTCGGATGCGTGTTGATGCAAGAAGGCAAGGTTGTCGCCTACGCTTCAAGGCAACTTCGCAAACACGAGGAAAATTATCCCACTCATGATTTAGAAATGGCAGCAGTTATTCATGCACTCAAGGAATGGAGGCATTTCCTACTTGGGAATCGATGTGAGATATATACGGATCACAAAAGCCTCAAATACATTTTTACGCAGCCAGAACTAAATTTACGGCAACGCCGCTGGTTGGAATTGGTAAAGGATTATGATGTTGGTATCCATTACCATCCAGGGAAAGCAAACGTAGTGGCCGATGCCCTGAGTCGGAACCCCAGCTCCGACGGGAACTATCTGCACAGCTTGAGGCCCGAATTCCATCAAGAATTTGTCAAGCTCAACTTGATAATGGTAGCAGAAGGCACCATATCAAACTTGGAAATACAACCACACCTTGTGGAGAAAATTAAAGAGGCTCAGTCCGGTCACCCCAGCATTGAAGTAATTAAAAGGAAGTTGAGTATGGGCAAGGCCTCGGAATTCGTCATAGACAATGAAGGAATATTATGGTACGGAGAAAGGCTATGCGTGCCAAACATAGAAGACCTTAAACAGCAAGTTTTAACTGAAGCACACACCACTCCATATTCGATCCACCCTGGAGGAACAAAAATGTATAAGGATATTCAGGAAAGATTTTGGTGGCACGGTATGAAGAGGGACATAGCCGCCTTCATTGCATGTTGCGACTCATGTCAACGCATAAAAGCTGAACATCAGAGACCAGTCGGACTACTGCAACCCAACAAAATACCTGAGTGGAAATTTGATGAAATAGGGATGGATTTTATTGTCGGATTACCTCGGTCACGACACGGGAATGATGCCATATGGGTCATCACTGACAGGTTGACCAAAGTGGCACACTTTATTCCAGTGAAGACAACCTACACCACTCAGAGGCTTGCCAGGATTTATCTTTCCCGCATAGTCTGTCTGCACGGTGTCCCAAAGACTATAATTTCCGACAGAGGCACTCAGTTCGTCTCAAGATTTTGGGAGCATTTACAACAGGCTCTGGGAACCCAACTAGCCTTCAGTACCGCATACCATCCACAGACTGGTGGACAAACAGAACGCGTAAACCAGGTTTTAGAAGACATGCTGAGAGCATGTGTCCTCACCTATGGAACCAGTTGGGAGGACAGCCTGCCATATGCCGAGTTCGCATACAACAACAGTTACCAGGCCAGCCTGCAAATGGCTCCTTTCGAAGCCCTATATGGAAGGAGATGTCGTACCCCGTTAAATTGGTCAGAGACCGGAGACAGCTGCATCTTCGGACCAGATATGCTCAGAGAAGCCGAGGAAAAAGTCAAGCTAATCAGGGACCGACTTAAGACCGCTCAAAGTCGACAGAAAAGTTATTATGATCAGAAACATCGTAGGGTCAGCTTCGAACCCGGTGAATTCGTATACTTGAGAGTATCCCCGATGAGAGGATTGCAACGGTTTAAGATTAAAGGAAAATTAGCTCCAAGATTCATTGGACCATTTTGCATAGTGGCACGAAGAGGCACTGTAGCCTACCAGCTAGACTTACCCGAAGACTTGTCCGACATTCACGACGTGTTCCACGTCTCTCAAGTAAGGAAGTGCGTAAGCAACCCAGAGAAACAAGTATCCCATGAGAACATTGACGTAGAGCCAGACCTCACGTATCGAGAACGTCCCATAAGAATATTAGAGGAGTCTGAAAGGAGGACCCGACAGAAAACCATCAAGTTTTTCAAAGTCCAGTGGAGCAATCACACCGACAGTGAAGCAACTTGGGAAAGCGAGGATTTTCTTCGGACAGAGCATCCACACTTATTTAAGGATCAGCTGAAATCTCGGGGACGAGATTTTTCTTAAGGGGGTAGGTGTTGTGACACTCCAAAATTTTTTATTTGGTTTTTATCAAAAACTTTGTGGTTTTGAGGAGAGACCTTTTTAAAAAATTTCTTTTTTAGAAAAACCTTCCTCTTAAAAACCTCCTTTTGCCTTGGCAAGGTTTTTATTTCTTTCAAACTTTGGTGGTTGATCTTTTGCAAACTTCTTCTCTGTTAGTTCCCTCTAAAAATTTATTTTTTTGGGAGTTTTAATTTGTTTTATTTTTTTAAGTGAAGCTCTATGAAAATTTGGGATTTTCTTATCTTTGAAGCCACCCTTGGCTTTGTATTTTTGCCCATGAGATAAAACCCCTCCAAAACCTCCCCTCCCCCTTGTGATCAACCTAAGTTCTCTGTCCCAACTAATCCAAAATGGTTTTGGATTTTATTCTAATTATTTTTCCCCCTCAAATCAATTCTGAAAATTATTTGGAGCCTGAGGGATTTTCAAAGCAAGTACACTTTTTCATTTGAGTTTTGACCTCAAACCAATTCTCCTGGATTGTCCTTTGAACCCACAACCCAGAACCATCTTGATCCACTCCTCCTCTTTTCAAATTTTTCAAAATACAGTCTCTGCAAGTTTGGACCAGATTTGCCAAATTTGGTGAAATTCATATCCACACTGCTCTAAAAATTCCACCAAAAATCATGCAGCCTACTTGAGCAAGGAGAAGCCACTCCACCAAAAATCAGCTCAAGGAAAAATCACCAGAGGCCAGTTTCATTCGGTCGAACACCTTGTGGGCACTTTTACTGTTCAAAGTTCAGAAAATTCAGCTTCAGTGTCATCTTCCGTCCGTCAGTTTCAGTCACGTGGCCACAGTGCCCTTGGCACGTTCCTCGCCGCCTCTTCCTCTTGTCCGAAGCTTCACACGCGTGCGTGGAGCCTTCCTGGCGTCGGTAGCGCGCTGGCCCGCCCTCGCCGGCGTCTTCTGCGGCGTCGGGACCTCCCGTCGCGGCCGACAGGAGGCACACCACGGCAGAACGCCGTTCTGCGCCGCCCATCGCTCCCTGGCTCTCCGCGTGGCCTCATGCACGCCAGCGCACGCCCGTAGCACAGCCACCGTGGCCGGCAAGGATGGAACGCGCTCTCCGCCGCCGACGGGCCCGTGCCATCCCCGTTCCGTCGAGCTCGCCCTTAACACCCAAACCCTGGCCAGTTTAACACCAAAACGGACCCATTGAACCTCAGTGATGACGCTCGACCCCCTAACCACCCCGACCGAGCACTGCGCCACCATAATCACTCGCCGGTGATCCTCGTTCACGGCAACTGCCTCGGACCGCCTATATAAAGGGGTCCCGAGCTCACTCTCGTGCACGCAGCACCTCCACTACTCACCATCACCCCGCCAGGCCACTAGGGGGACCTCGAGGAGGTCTCCTCCCCCAGCTCCGGCCGCCTCGCCCCGCCTCGGCCTCCAGCCCGATTCGTTCTGGTGAGGCCATCTCCGGCGCTCAAACCCCGTTCGTTACCCTCTCTAGCTGCCAGGAGCATAACCCCCTCTTCAATTTAACCTTTGCAGCCCTCTCCGACGAGCCCCTCGACCACCCGAGCCGCCGTCCGCCGGAGCAAAGCTTGCCGTCGACGTGGTGCTCGCCGACCGACTCCACCACCATCAACTGACGCGGAAGGGTGCCCTGAGCACGGAGGTACTCTCCGGTCTCTCTGCCTCGCCATGGATCGCCGCCGGCGACCACCGCGGCTCTCGGGCGCCGGCGAACTCTGCCGCCCCATTTGAGCATTTGAACCTGACGGGTGGGACCCCACCGTCAGCCTCTCTGCTCTCTCTTTCGAATCGTCTTCTGGAAGCGCCTTCGGGCAGAATGCGTTTTCTCTTTGGGCTGGCGTAGTCGCTACCGAAGCGTTTTCTGTTTTTATAAACTAGCCCCTGGAAATCTTCTGTTTCATTACAGATAAGTCCCTGGACAAAAACCCTTATAACTTTTAATCAGAAAAGTATTTTTGATTGATTCTTTTTCTGTTCTCTTTAAAATTTTGTCTAGTTTCTTATCAGATTTATTTGAAAAATATTTGGTTTACCTTCTGTGCACTCCTTGGTATTTACGTTAGCGCATATATTTTCTTTAAACCGTAGATACCGAAGGAGGTGACGGAGCCGCGAACTTCACCGAGCTAGGCTCCGACTACTCTGAACCAGGCAAGCATGTTTGAACTTTTGATATGATGAGTGTCTTGGCATGTTTTGCATTTAGTTAGTTTCATGGCATGTTGGTGAGCATACCGATGAACGTTATTTTATGTGATAATGTGGTAAGTGAGTTTGATGATCCATACGTGGATGAATGTGAATATGAATGGCCATGTGTTGGCATCAGGATGGGTACGATGGCAGTGTTGTAGCATGCCAGTCTTACGCCAGACTAAGTGACTTCAGTGTCAAACCATATCGGTCCAGTACCTATCATTTCCTTCCTTGTACTACCACATGTTTTCCGCAAGGAATATGGTTTAGTAAGTTGCAAACCGCTTTCATGGTACACACCAAAGAGGAGAGGCCGTGATGATGGTTCCATGGCCCTGGATTAAAGCCAGTCATCCGGTCAGGGGGCATGGGTGTTTCCGGTTGGGACCGAGAGGGGGGCACCCCTTAGAGCGCGCGTATATAAATTTGATCCCATGCTATTCGAGATTGTGATCTCCCCGTCTCAAAAGTTTTTCTTGGACGATGACTAGGGTGATTCCTAGCATCGAGAGGTAGGATGGGTGTGTACCGGTTAGCTGTGTTTTCTTCCGAAATACCGTAAACGGAACTAGTCCTTCGTGACTACGGAAATCCGTTGGCTGTGGGAAAAATTTTGTACAAACTCTGCAGAGTCATATATCCCTCCAAATCATCTATTCCATGTCCAATTTCGTTCCATCTTATCCTAATCAATTGTTAGTTTTGATGACAGAGACTCCGGTGAATCGCATGAGTGCTAAGTCCGGTTGAATGATTATCCCTGTGGATGGACTAACCCGTTTATTCTCATGGATTGAATGTTTATTATGAGTATTATTTACCGGTGAATTTAAAGCCCTTTCTGCGATGTCGCTCAGACGTCCGACTGTGGCATTTCTTTTAAAGCCCTTTCTGCGATGTCGCTCAGACGTCCGACTGTGGCATTTCTTTTAAAGCCCTTTCTGCGATGTCGCTCAGACGTCCGACTGTGGCATTTCTTTTAAAGCCCTTTCTGCGATGTCGCTCAGACGTCCGACTGTGGCATTTCTTTTAAAGCCCTTT
>NC_041383.1:310080882-310090039 GCF_002162155.2 Triticum dicoccoides | reverse complement strand
TGCGATGTCGCTCAGACGTCCGAATGTGGCATTTCTTTTAAAGCCCCTTCTGCGATGTTGCTCAGACGTCCGACTGTGGCATTTCTTTTAAAGCCCTTTCTGCGATGTCGCTCAGACGTCCGACTGTGGCATTTCTTTTAAAGCCCTTTATGTGGTGTCGCTAAGATGCCCGACTGTGGCATCATTTCCTTATTTTTATTTGTTCACCTTTCGAGGCGTCGCTTCAGACACCCGATCGGTCTTAATTTATGCTCTGTGGGATTTCAGGCGGACTACCGCCGTTTCCCTTTTACTTACCCCGTTATGCCAATTTTATTTATTGTGCATTAAGGAATTAATCATGTTGCATCCATGCACGCATTTGTTATATCTTACGTCCGAACTGTCTTGCGAGTACTTTCAAAGTACTCACTGGCTTGTTGATTTGGCCAGATGCTGACGAAGGCGATCTCATGGATGAAGAGTTCGATAGCGAGTCCGACACTTAGAGGAGTCCCAGTCAGTCTCGTGCGACCCTGGATTTGGTCACTGTTTTATATCCGCTTCCGCTACCAAATAAATTTATCGAGCCTCACCTCGACGTTCGATGAAATGATATTCTTAGAGTCTTGTATTTCCCTTCCCGCTGTGTTTTTCCACCACCAACCTATCCATGAGTCAGTAGTATGTCTCCACACCACTGTGTCCTGTCCGCCATTATGTATGATTATTGGCGTGCTTGTAATAATTTGGTTGAGCGACTGCCGTTCAACCCTGTAATATATTTTATGCTACTGGCTTATTGTATCAAGAAATTGTCTACCAGTGAGGAGGATTTCTCTCATACTGGACTCAAAAGACTGGTTTATCAATAAATATTTTTATTGGAAAACCGGTCGTGACACCGACAAGGGTCCTTGCCGCGGAAACCTGCCTCGTCCGTCTGATCTTTGTGGCCTCGATCCTTGCCGTTGCTCTGCTTATCTTGTGGCTTCGGTTTCTCTCCGGCTTCCCTTTCCTGCCCTATTATGCGTGGCCGTGGCGGGTGGCTCTGATTGCCCGTGCACAAGTAAAGGGGTCAAAAGGAGAGCCCCTACTTTTGTACACCGTCACCCGCCGCATGATGGCTGAGTTGAAATGACAAGGTTGAAGAGAAAGCTGTAGCACGGACTCCAAGAAATATGGTGTCAGATGGAGGTCGTGCTAGTGGCGTGTGCCGTACTCCTGGACGTGAATGCGTGTTCTTTGTGAGGGTGGGTGGCTGGTCTCAAGTTTAAAACTTTTTGTATTACATATACATAGACGTAGAGATAGTGCAGTATTTTTGAAAGTTTGAACCCAAACATCACAGTGCAATTTCTACTGGACTCATCCGAGGACCTAGGATGATGGGATTCACAGCTATAGTAAAAACACCCGCCCGACGGACGAAGCATGTGATGCTGGTACAAATAGTGTACTATTGTTGATTGGCCTCATCCGATAACCTGTTGCAATGCACGTGCAATTATGTATTCGGAATATTTTTTTTTGCCTCATTGTAGCACCCACTCAGAGAAGCGACTCGAAAGCCATTCATAAACTTAGTAAGTTTATCACAGGCATATCATTTTATTACATACAACATGTCATCAACCCACAACGTCAACGAGGATACATTATAAATACTAAAGTTTTCATCACACAACAAATAACAAACAATGAAATGAACTTCAGCTCAACCACTCGTCGGTGTTGGAAACGCTTGATTTGAACCAGGAGTGATTCTCTGGGGAGGGCCAGCTATTGTCAATCTCGAGACCAACGCAGGACTGATCATCTAGGATGAAGCGGCCTATGTCAAGACGCATATTGTGATGGCCATGGTAGGGAAGCAGAGTAATGTCCGAGGTATAGATATAGTTGCTTCTCATAAATGGTAGTAACATTGTGTCAACAACAGCTGGATCTCCTTTCACCATCATTGGATAGTTTTGTCTAAGGAAGAGCAAGTTTCCTTCAACTATCAATACTGAACCAGTGAGAAGGTGTTGGCGCTAGCACACTAGTATCCATCCCGAATACCCTGCAACAGATGTTGGAATAGGCCCGGAGAGTGCGACCATGCGAGAAAACACCTGCTTCCTTAGTATCATTAGCAGTGCCCTGTACACAAAGAAGAAGAGGTGATCCATTGGAATAAGTTGCCAGGCGCCACTGAGTATAAGGGTCCTCATGCTCGTGATCATCATCATCATCATCATCTCCCCCTTGGTTATAATTTTTTTCAAGTATAGGTGGTGGAATGTTCACAGGACCTTGGAAACACAAGAAGGTTAATTCACTACTAGGAAAAGGGCTATAAATAATATGGACATTAATGGCGCACCACACATGTGGTGCACCACTACTATATAGCAGTGGTGCACCATGTGTTGGTGCGCCATTAGTGTGATGGACACTAATGGCGCACCACACCCACGGTGCGCCACTACTAACAAACTTTTTTTCCAAAACTAGTAATGGCGCACCAGGGCACAGTGCGCCATTACTAGTTTTAACTAGTAATGGCGCACCACTCACCCCGTGCGCCTCTACTAACAAATTTTTTTAACTTTTTTTCATAACTAGTAATGGCACACCAGTGTATAGTGCGCCATTACTAGTTCAAACTAGTAATGGTGCACGACACACACGGTGCGCCACTACGAACATTTTTTTTGCAAAACTAGTAATAGCACACCACCTAGCTGGTGCGCCATTAGTAACCAGGGTTACTAATGTCGCATTTGTAGGTGGTGCGCCATTAGTAACCTGGGACCAGCTAGATATTTTGGACAGCCACCTACCACACTCACTTTGCCCACTTCATTCTCTCCACCTCCTCCTCCAATCTTGTCTCGGTTGCCTCCTCCTCACCTCATTTGCACCATAGATTCATCCAAATTAAGTTGTTAAATTACCTTTTTTTGATAGGTAAGTAAGGGGAAAGCTTTCTTTATGTTGTAGATCTACTTTTTTCTCCCTCCAACAACGTGCACATGCACTTTTTATGTCCTAGCTAGATCTATGTATGTTTGTGGTGTTGCATATGTTTGTGGTGTTGCATATATGTTTGTGTTTGCAGGTACCGGTATTTGAAATGCGATAGTTGCCAATATTTTGCCGGAATGTTGATTCATTTCTGTTTCGGCGAGAATTTGGCACTACGCATTCTTTTTGGTCCTATTTTTAGGCAAAGTCATGCCAAAACTTTTCTTGGTTCTAAAATATCGTTTTTCTCTACCCCGTAGGCGACCATGGTCCGCACGATGACCGAAGGCATCATGAATAGGTTTCTGAGCTCCGCGAAGGCCGAGATGCTTCAAAAGAACGAGATGGAGATAAGATGTCCGTGTCAAAGATGCAAGCTGAGGGGCCTTATGGACCCGGATTCCGTACAGGTGCGAGACCACGTGCTCTTGCGTGGTTTCATGGATGGCTATCGGTGGCAAGGGAAGATGATTATGAAGTCGTCCATGGGGGTCGGGCAAGAAATGAGGAAGGGCAGCAAGACAACCGCGGCGATGGAGGCGAGAAGATGAAGAATCTCCAGGACATTATCACGAAGTAGATGCAGTACACAGTCATCATGTAGAAGATGCCAGACATGATGATGAGGAAGATGTCGGAGCAGACGAAGGGCATGATCATGAAGATGAAGATGCCGGAGCAGACGACGATGGGCCATCGATGGGCTGGGTGCAGGACCCTCATATTCAAGAGCTGCTTCTCAAGCAGACGAATAACACAAGATCTGTCGCCCAAGAGAAAGCCAAGCTGGATCAACTGGAGATAGACGTGGTTACTCCATTGTATGAAGGATGCAGACCCGAGGATACCCTCCTGAAAGTAATGCTCATGGCTCTGGAGATGAAGGTGAAACACAAAATGACCGACGCATGCTTCGACGAGAACATGTCATTCTGGCACGAACGTCTTCCCAAGGGGAACAAGTGCCCGACCAGTTTCGAGCAGGTGAAGAAAATCATGTGTCCTCTGGATTTACCGCACGGGAAATACCATGTGTGCATGAACAATTGCATCATTTATTTGGACGAACACGTGGAGTCTACCATATGTTCGGTGTGCGGCGTCACTCGATACAAGAAGAGGAAGAAAGCTCCTCGAAAAGTGGTGTGGTACTTTCCGATCACTCCTCCTCTGCCGCGGTATTTCGTGGACCCTAAGGTAGCAAAGCTCCTGCGTTGGCACACGGATAGGGAGGAGAAGAAGTGAAAGATGATGCAAATGATCCGGAGATAAATAAAAAAGATAAGATGCTGAGTCACCCTAAGGATGCGAGCCAGTGGCAAGCGTTGAACTTTGAACACCCAGAATTTGGGAACGATCCAAGGAACATCGTGCTGGGCGCGAGCACTGATGGAATCAATCCGTTTGGCAGCCAAAGAAGCACACATAGCAGCTCGCCTGTGTTTGTGTGGATGTACAACCTTCCCCCTGGTTGTGCATGAAGAGGAAGTACATTCACATGAGTATGCTAATTGAAGGGCTGAAACAACCAGGGAACGATATCAATCTGTATCTAGGGTTGCTGAAAGAGGAGCTAGACACGCTGTGGAAAATGCCAGTTAGTACGTGGGACACCGCAGAGAAAGAATATTTCCCTATGAGAGTCGCACTACTCACGACAGTGCAGGACTATCTCGGTTACAGATATGTTGCGGGGCAGGTGGTCCACGGATTTTTTTTGATGCGTTAGGTGCATGGATGACACAACATATAGCCAGCTAGATAGAGATCCCGGGTCTTCGAAAACCATGTTCATGGGACATTGAGGGTGGCTTCGCGACGATGACTCATGGAGAAAATGCAAGGATCTGTTCGATGGTGAAACCGAACCCCGAAGACGCCCGCGTACGAGGAGCGGCGAGGAAATGGACGAGCTGTTAAAAATTGGAAAGTTTGCCCACTGCCGGGAATGAAGCAAAAGGCGCCAGAGCTGGGAAAGAAGCGAAAGGCGCCAGAGCCGCTGCTGAAGGTATGGAAAACAAGGTCTGTTTTCTGGGACTTGCCATACTAGTAGATCCACCGTGTGCCTCACAGCCTTGATGTCATCACAAAGACGGTGTGAGAGAGTCTGCTTGGTACCCTGCTCAACATGCCAGAGAGGACCAAAGATGGCCCGAAAGCAAGGGAATACTTGAAATCAATGGGCAACAGGGAGGAGCTTCATGCTAATGATGATGATGCTGATGAGGCGAAGCAGGACACGGAAAGTCGTCGCAAAGGAAAAAAGGCCAAGAAGACCGGAAATGACTTCCCTCCCGCGTGCTTCACTCTAAGTGAGGAGGAGATCGAGCAGTTTTTCACCTGCCTCGTAGGAGTAAAACTTCCTTACGGTTACGCGGGGAAGATAAGCAGATACCTAGACTCAACGAAGCAGAAGTTCAGCGGGATGAAGTCTCACGACTATCATGTGCTGATGATGCAGATACTTCTAGTTGCAATCCATGGGATCATGGACGCGCACATCCGTAAAATGCTATTTGGCCTATGCAACTTTTTCGACGTCATCTCTCGGAAGTCGGTTGGCGTGAGGCAACTCAGAAGGCTACAACAAGAGATCATGGTGATACTATGCGAGCTTGAGATGTACTTCTCGCCTGCATTCTTCAATGTTATGGTGCATCTGCTGGTCCATATCATGGAGGATATCATCCAACTCGGGCCGACATTCCTGCATAGCATGATGCCGTTCGAAAGGATGAATGGTGTCATCAAAGGATACATTCGCAACATGTCACGTCCAGAGGGAAGCTTAGCCTGGGGCTTTCTGACCGAAGAGTGCATCTCCTACTGCACGAATTATCTAGGCATCGAGAACCTTGTTGGTCTGCCCATCAATAGGCACCTCGGCAGGCTCGCTGGATGGGGTCACCGTGAGGGTCGCCGCGAAATGCATGTCGACTTCAAGGGTCGACTCGCCGACTTTGAAAGAGCAAACCTAGTCGCGCTACAACAATGGGGTACACATCAATAACTTTTAGATCTTCATGTTGGTTTTCATAGGGATTGGAAGAACACGCTTTAATAAAGGGATCTTTGGAAGCACGCATCCTAGCGGTTCTTTCCTTGCACTCATCAATGGAAATTCTCATGGCTTTGATAGACTCATTGATATCATGCTTAGAAGTAATAGAACTAAGATTTAAAGAATCAATTTCAAGAGAAATTATATCATAGTTCCTAGCCAAATCATCAACTTTAAGCAATTTCTCTTCAAGCAAAGCATTAAAATTCTTTTGTGAATTCATAAACTCTTTAACACTACTCTCAAATTAAGAGGGCATCTTACTAAAATTTCCATAAGAGTTATTGTAGGAATTTCCATAATTATTAGAAGGATTACTAGGATAAGGCCTAGGATTAAAATTCCCTCTATAAACGTTGTTTCCAAAACTATTCCTACCAACAAAATTCACATCCATAGATTCATTATTATTCTCAAGCAAAGTAGATAAAGGCATATCATTGGGATTGTCAGGACCCCGACTCAATGCCACATCGATCTAGCATGTAACACCTCATATCACTTTGCGGCCTCACGCACGGTATTCCCACGGGTGTCGCCTTACCTTTGCCCGGGACCGTTTGCGCCTTTTGGCACACGTATATGACAGTGTCGCTAGCATCCATATGATAAGGAGCCCGGGCTGACATGGCTAGTCGTAAACCCAAAGCGGCACAGACTTACAGGGACAGGCATCCATGACCCAGCATCGAACGTGTCGGTCATCAGCGAGTGAATCCAGGCTGTAGCACTGGGCTAGCAGGACTCCGGTGAACCGGGCTGTAGCGGCTAACAGGACTCCGGTATTCACCGCGTGACATTTCCCCGAAGGGACAGACACAGGAACGAAGAAGGACACATGCCGGCCAGCCTAAGTGTTCCGGAGCAGTAGCAAGCTACCATGGCTCGGTGGAAACACTAGGAGACATTTCCCCGTAAGAGAGGCTACTAAAGATAAACAACTAGATGGTCAGATCCCACACATACCAAGCATTTCAATAACATACACACAATATGCTCGATATGTGCAAATACAACATGGCAACACAACATGACTCTATGACTCAAGTAATCTATTCAATAGGCTCCGAGGAGCGAGATATTACAAACATGGGTCTCATGACCCAACATTCAGAGCATACAAATCAAGCACAAGCGGAAGCTATCATGTCTGAGTACAGACATCTATAAATGAAAAAGGCTGAGAAGCCTGACTATCTACCAAATCCTGCCGAGGCACAAGATCGTAGCTGAGGTAACAAGCTAAACGTTGAAGACCACGCGGAAATACTAGTGAGACTGAAGTCTCTCTGCAAAAACATAAAATAGGCAAACATGAGTACAAATGTACCCAGCAAGACTTACATCAGAACTATCTACATATGCATCATTATCAACAAAGGGATGGTGGGGTTTAACTGCAGCAAGCCAGCTTTGACTCGGTGGCTATCCTAAACTATGACTGCAAGCGACTCTTTTGAGGTGGCGCACACGAGTCCACATATTCACCATATCAATACACCACTATGGATCCGCTCCCGTCTCCCTACGAGAACGCCATCCATAGCACTCACGCTTATCTTGCGTATTTTAGAGTATCCACTTTCACTTGTCTATGAACTGATATAAGCAACCCAAAAGTCCTTTTCCGCGGACACGGCTATTCGAATAGATGATGTTAACCCTGCAGGGGTGTACTTCTTCACACACGCTCTCACCACTTACCGCCGTTTACACGACATGTACTCGGCAACCTTCAAGCGGAAGCCCAACGTGGGTGTCGGCCACGGCCTGCCTAAACACTCGAGTCTCTAGTCCAGGTTTATCGCCTATTCGGGTTCCATCCATGAGGAGATCCGGCCGGAGTTTCGCTCACAGCCCCAAACGATGTGAACAGGGTTCCCGAGACACCAAACGGGCGCCCGGTACACCGTGCCACGTGCCTACCGCATCACAGCCCACCCCTACGGTCAGCGCTGCCCACGGCCTCCAGCATACTACAAACACCAGAAACTACTTGCAACTCCTGGACAGAGGACAAGGGTGATCAAGAAGCCGAGAGGGTCCATTGGTTTCGGGCCCAATGCGTGGTAGTAGCTGAATCATGGATCACAAACACAGAACTCAGTTCCTGAGGACGGCTGCAATGAGACAACCCACCATGTACTCCTACATGGCCTCTCACCGCTACCTTTACCAAATCGTGTTCACACACTTAGCTCACACACAATAGGACAGGTTCACACGCCTCTGATTCATCCCCGATGAATCAGACCTGACTCAACTCTAAGCAATAGCAGGCATGACAAACAAAACATGAATGAGTAGGCACATCAGGGCTCAAACAACTCCTACTCATGCTAGTGGGTTTCATCTATTTACTGTGGCAATGACAGGTCATGCAAAGGACAAAGGGGTTCAGCTACCGCAGCAAGTAACAGATGAATCGGTGTTGTCCTAATGCAGTAAAAGAGAGCAGGAGCGAGAGAGTAGGATTGTATCGGAATGAACAAGGGGGTTTTGCTTGCCTGGCACTTCTGAAGATAACATTGAGTCTTCATCAGTGTCAACGATCACAACGTCGGAACATCGTCTACCGGGAGGGAACAGATACCGGCAACAAAGAAGAACACAATCAATGCAATGCACAAAATGATGCATGATCATGACATGGCAAAATGAATGTGTTTTGGGCTAATGCAACTAGCAACAGATTAAATGAAGTTGGTTTGAATATAAAATTCAAATTCAAACTCCATATGTGATTAAATAAATGCCCTTTAATTGATTTGTGCTAAACAGCAGTTATAAGTTGTTCTAACATGCATGAAAATGGTACAGATGGATTCCTTGAATTTTTCTGGTAATTTTTCATATATAAATTATTTAATTTGGAGTTACGGTTAATTTTCTATGATTTATTGAAGTTTTAGGCATTTTCTGAAATTTCTGAATAATATTAAATCCAGAAAATACTTATTGCGTCAGCCCCACGTCACAGTGACGTCAGCAGGGTCAACTGGGCTGGCTCGGTCAAACCTGACGCGTGGGGGCCACACGTCAGTGACACAGGAGCTAATCCCGGTCAAACCCAGCGCTGACTGGGGTTTGACCAGGGGTGGGGCC
>NC_041383.1:310060696-310080818 GCF_002162155.2 Triticum dicoccoides | reverse complement strand
AATGATGCCCACGTCATCATCACCGGACTTACGCCGGCGGCGACCAAAATGGCGGCGGCAACGCGCCGGACTTGCGCTAAAGGCGACGGAGGCGGCGGCTGAGGGCACCGGGGCGTAGCCCGGGCTCTCCCGCATCTGATGGGGTAGGTGGGAGGCTACGGGAACGCCGGAGCTCATCGGAACGGAGCTCACGGCGGCACCGGAGTTCGGGTGGTAACGGGCGCGAGGCCCTGGTGGGGTTTTCGACAAGCTGAGCTGCGCATGGGCTTCCTGTGAGCCCCACGAACTCAAAGCCGTGCTCGGACGCGACCGAAATGAACCATGGCCGCGATGGCAGCATGGCCGGCGGCAGCGAGCTCCGGTTGCGGTGAGACGGAGGGTACAGCATGGGGGCGAGCGAATGGAGAGAGGGGAAACACAATGGGGCTCACCGCGATGCCGAAGAGGAGGTCAGCGAGCTCGGGGAGGTCCTAGCGGCGCTGAATCGACCGGAGGCGATCGCCGGCCGTGGCGATGAAGATGGCGGTGATGGCGTGGCTTCAGGGCACCCGGCGTCGCGTGCGTCGTGGTAGAGCTTCCCGGATCCAAGGCGGAGCTCGTGGCCTAACTGGCTGGGCGTGGGGATGCTGGTGGCTCCGGTGGTGCTCGTCGGCGGTCTCGGTGCGTCCGGGGATGAGCGAGGGAGAGAGACAGAGGAGGGAGAGGAGATGCACCGAGTGAGGGAAGAGAGAGAGGGGACACGGGGCGTCGTCGTGGCGCGAATTAGGACGAAGGGCGGCCTCCAGCGCGAAGCAGGAGGTGGCCGGGGCTCTCGGGCGCGCGCCACGCCTCGCCTCTGCCTACTGGCAGAGGAAGACGACGAGCGGCGAGGTAGATGGGCTGGGCTGGGCCGCGGGAGAAGCTGGGCCAGGCAGGTAAGCAGGTAAGTGGCCCAGGTGGCCTCTCTCTCTCTTTTATTTCTATTTCAGTTCTGTTTTCTTTTTTTTTTAATTCTTTTGCCACTGTTTTGAATTAAAATAATAATTCAAACAATGCCAAAGCTCCTCTGAATATTTTATATTGCTAGATGGACTTTTCCAAAAGCTTATAAAATATTTCAGGGGGTATTTGAAATTATATTCTAATTATATGAATATAATTCAAAATCAAATAGCTAATGAATTAAATCCAAAGTCCCAAAAATAAATCCTTAAAAATGTTCAATATTTTGGTTGGGACCAGAACCCTTACCAAAAATTATCAAACATTTAAGAAGAGCCTTTTGGAGCAATGAATAGGATTTCTAGGGTTTTTGCCCCTCTTTTATTTAGGGTTTTGAGGCTTCCAATATTCCTCAATTCAAGTTTCAAAAATATAGACATGATGCACACATGAAGCTAACCTAGAGCAATGCCTGAAGCTAGGGATGTGACAACTCACCCCCACTAAACAAGAATCTCGTCTCGAGATTCAAGCGTAGGGTAAGATGAAGGGGAAACGCAACTAGTATAATCTTCACGATCCAGGGTGCACTTCAAATGAACGTTGATTTGAACACCATTATTGTCTTGAAGTCTTGCTCTGAGAAATCCTGTCAACATGACATGGAGGGAAGAAGGAGACTCTAGAAGGGTCGATCTCCTCGATGATCGAACAACTCAGGATTAACTCACAGAATGAGACATAGCAACATCTCTCGAGCTGAGAGATGAAGCACACATCCATAAGAATGGAGTGAGGCAGATGACGAGGGTTCACTAGGTAGACAACGATTCCACACCTAAAAAGGTGGTAAACGATTATCAATGTAGCAAGGAGTTGAGTTGCCATGATACCACAACGAGGCACCTTAGGGACGGTGACTCGTAGAAATATCCCCTTAAGTGGCAAAAAGAATTACCTTTGATATAGAGATCATTTAGACTCTCTAAACCAGCCTAAGGCAATTCTCGAGCGATCATTTGGAGGGGGTCGGTAGAATGGCATACTCAAACTTGGATGATGTGGATTACCTTGTTGAAGACAACGTAATGGATGAATTTTGCTTATCACCGGAAATGGAAGAGACCCATGGTAGAATGGCACATTGACGGTGCAAGCTGGGAACAAAATGCAAATGCTGGGAATGATTCTGGTAACTGGGGAAGAACCCAACAATAGAGAGTGAATTCACTGTTGGAGTGGTTATAGCATAACCAAGGAAATCTGGGGCAATCCCAGCTAGTGCCGATGATAAGACGTAGCGCTTGTGCGTGCTCTCAAGAACTTGAGCATTTCCACAATCATCAAGGTTTTATCAACAACCGCATCAAGGGTGCTTACAACACAACATACTACCATGATAAATAGCGATGGACGATGCAGATGCGAAGGAGGATAACACTTTCTCAGATTTCACCTTAGCGAGGCCAAGCAAATAAAATCTGGATGATCGACCGAGAGACATTTAGCACTCCGCTTCTAATGTTCTCCTTGATGTGCTAGTATAACCCATTCATAGATATGGTTTGATATCTAAAACATCAAGTAAAAGGTCGGACTTCGGGAACACAAAAATCCATAGGGGCAACTAGGGAGTAAATCCTACGAAATCCCTATGGGGGGGTGGCCAACTTCCTCAAACAAGATACTATAATAATAGGTCTACCGGATGGGTGTGTTGGCCACGACATCCACCTTACCGGTTATCGAGAGACCAATATTATAGTTCTTAGGGAAATGTTCCAACCATCATATCTGCCTGAGATTCAGCTCTGGTTGGTGTTAGGATATTCCAGGCTCATCGAGTCTTAGGAAGAAAAATGAAAGTTTGCAACACAAATCGACGAGATGACGTTGCGGGATTCTCGGGAGATGAACTACGATAGCAAGCTCCAAAACATGAGCTGGTTCTTCTACAAACATGTGAACACGTTGTCCCAGACAAGCATGACCACGTGGTAGTCTTATAATAAAACACTACCGAGTTCAGGAGGGGGAACCATCAACGAGGGTATCGAAGTTCTTTCATAAGTCCGGATTAGCTCTTATGAAGGAACTCCTTCTCCTTGAACAAATCAATCAGTGGCTTGGTGTCCTAGGGATACATATAGATTGAAGGTTGCAAGTCTTCAAACCACAGCATTCTTCGCACGTGTGCATGACTGATTTGGAATGATTCCAAAGAAAGCAACATTGACTTTCTCGAATCCACGGCGGCAACTTGCATCAGATGCACATGAATTAAAGGAAGTCACTACCTTCATCCAAACATATGCTTCATGAGCTAGCATGAACAAATGCTTTCAAAAGTTTCCAACACTAGCTTAATGTTCAGCAAAATTATGGAGAAGACAAGGATGTTGTCAATGGGCACAACAACAATTCATCTGGGTTTCCTTTTAAAAGGAATTCCATAGTTAAGTGAACAAGTGATAGCATTGGTCAGACCCAAAAGATATAATGGTGTATGCTCGAGGGATCAACCATGAATAAGACAACATTACGAGCATCGTTGGTACTGATTTGATTTGACGATAGCCCACACTCAAATCAAAGGATTGATAAGACAATAGGTCCAGCAACTGATCACAAGGACCAATCGATGAAGATATCATCTTTCTTCAACACACACTACACAAGAATATCCCTTTGGAACGAACTAAGTCAGACAAGCTTTTATCTTCCAACTCTCCAAGTTGTTGTCTAGCTTAACCAACTAGCTCAGGGATATCTAACACCGATTCTTGGAGAGAAGGTGGTTCACAAGAAACCAACTTGATCACGAACTCAACATAGCGGTCAGGTGACAACCCGGTAACACCTCCAAGAAGATATTTGGAAAGTCACGAACCACCGGTATGTTACTAAGCTCGAGAACAATCTTGCTTTCGAGGGCAAGACGATATGATCAAATGAGTGAGGACTTGACAAGATCCTAACTCATCAATCGAAGGGTGCACCGAAATAAGGACTAGGTAGCACGATCAGTCTTAGAAGGATGATTCGAAAACCAACATACTAAGAATGAAATTATTATCCTTTAACTACCAAGCAACAGAGTTGCTAGCAGTATTGATTTCACACATCACAATTCATTTGTCGGTATTCCGGTTGCATCAACACGAGGGCCGAGGAATGAACAGTGATGGCAAGAAGTGTCACTGTACCAAGAGTTCATGGGATGGTGTGCAATTCCTATAACAATCTCGATATAAAATATGTAATACTCCAAGGTAGAGCAGAACCAAAAGCTGGATTGGCATTTGATCTGCGGAATACAACTACTTTGACCCAATCCTAGATATGGAAGAGGTACTGGAGTTTGTTTCTCCTAGTCATTCCGGAATAGAATGGCTTGACAGACCACAAGAGTCATAGGCATCGATGAACGAACGCACGCATACTCTTGACTATCAATTGATAGACGAGGGACAGAATGCAACTAAAGAGAACAACTCAAAGGAACATATAACTTTCTGAGTTGTGGATGCATAGATTAGTATGTCGAACCAAGTTCAACATATTTCTTCCGGATAACCCATGCAGAAAGGTAGAACTGGCAGAGTCACGATTTATGAATGGAGAACTCCTCAAGAGTACTCTAATTGTGATTTTTTTTTGATCCAATAAACATCTGCCATAAGTAGTTCATGGTATTTGGAAGAAGAAGATACCACGGACTTCAAGGACTATCGCAAAGGTTACTAATATCCTAAAGGCACTAGCAATTACTATCAACATGAAGTAGGTAGAGTGAATCTCGGGTTCAGAACCCAGGAGTAGAATACCTACTACTAAGTAGCATCACGGGATGCTTCCGAGAATAAAGACCAGAATCTCCACACTAGGACACAAATCATGGCTAGACCACTAGATGATCCCCTAAGCACTTAGGGTCATAATAATAATTCCAACATATATGTCGAGGCAATAATTACCTCAACACACCGATTAGTGTGGTTAATCTGGCCCATGGGAACATCGGAAACAGAAGGAAGGGATTTGCAAATGCATCGGACTATTTAGAAACCTGGGATGACTCGGACAGCATAACGGCTATAATTGCTCAAAAAGATTTGAGACAATCACAAAAATGGTGGCATAACCACCTAGAAGCACAATATCAAGGTTCCGAGATCAACAATTAACATACGGAAGTAGTAGGAACTGAACTGAGACTTAAATCCAACAATCTTATAAGTCTACTGATTAGTAACACGTGATCCTAATAGAAAGAAGGAGATAGCCTAGTTCTTAATCCCCGCAGGAAAGATAAGATGACTCAGATCAGAAGGGCATGAGGTATAAGGAGTAAAAAGAGCCTTACGTTCCATCCCACAATCAATTCCCTTATATAACTAAAGAATTTCTAGACTCAACTTCGACCAGTTTGGCTTGGTAATCCTACAGGCAGTCAAGCTCTGATACCATCACTGTCAGGACCCCGACTCAATGCCACATCGATCTAGCATGTAACACCTCATATCACTTTGCGGCCTCACGCACGGTATTCCCACGGGTGTCGCCTTACCTTTGCCCGGGACCGTTTGCGCCTTTTGGCACACGTATATGACAGTGTCGCTAGCATCCATATGATAAGGAGCCCGGGCTGACATGGCTAGTCGTAAACCCAAAGCGGCACAGACTTACAGGGACAGGCATCCATGACCCAGCATCGAACGTGTCGGTCATCAGCGAGTGAATCCAGGCTGTAGCACTGGGCTAGCAGGACTCCGGTGAACCGGGCTGTAGCGGCTAACAGGACTCCGGTATTCACCGCGTGACATTTCCCCGAAGGGACAGACACAGGAACGAAGAAGGACACATGCCGGCCAGCCTAAGTGTTCCGGAGCAGTAGCAAGCTACCATGGCTCGGTGGAAACACTAGGAGACATTTCCCCGTAAGAGAGGCTACTAAAGATAAACAACTAGATGGTCGGATCCCACACATACCAAGCATTTCAATAACATACACACAATATGCTCGATATGTGCAAATACAACATGGCATCACAACATGACTCTACGACTCAAGTATTTATTCAATAGGCTCCGAGGAGCGAGATATTACAAACATGGGTCTCATGACCCAACATTCAGAGCATACAAATCAAGCACAAGCGGAAGCTATCATGTCTGAGTACAGACATCTATAAATGAAAAAGGCTGAGAAGCCTGACTATCTACCAAATCCTGCCGAGGCACAAGATCGTAGCTGAGGTAACAAGCTAAACGTCGAAGACCACGCGGAAATACTAGTGAGACTGAAGTCTCTCTGCAAAAACATAAAATAGGCAAACGTGAGTACAAATGTACCCAGCAAGACTTACATCAGAACTATCTACATATGCATCATTATCAACAAAGGGATGGTGGGGTTTAACTGCAGCAAGCCAGCTTTGACTCGGTGGCTATCCTAAACTATGACTGCAAGCGACTCTTTTGAGGTGGCGCACACGAGTCCACATATTCACCATATCAATACACCACTATGGATCCGCTCCCGTCTCCCTACGAGAACGCCATCCATAGCACTCACGCTTATCTTGCGTATTTTAGAGTATCCACTTTCACTTGTCTATGAACTGATATAAGCAACCCAGAAGTCCTTTTCCGCGGACACGGCTATTCGAATAGATGATGTTAACCCTGCAGGGGTGTACTTCTTCACACACGCTCTCACCACTTACCGCCGTTTACACGACATGTACTCGGCAACCTTCAAGCGGAAGCCCAACGTGGGTGTCGGCCACGGCCTGCCTAAACACTCGAGTCTCCAGTCCAGGTTTATCGCCTATTCGGGTTCCATCCATGAGGAGATCCGGCCGGAGTTTCGCTCACAGCCCCAAACGATGTGAACAGGGTTCCCGAGACACCAAACGGGCGCCCGGTACACCGTGCCACGTGCCTACCGCATCACAGCCCACCCCTACGGTCAGCGCTGCCCACGGCCTCCAGCATACTACAAACACCAGAAACTACTTGCAACTCCTGGACAGAGGACAAGGGTGATCAAGAAGCCGAGAGGGTCCATTGGTTTCGGGCCCAATGCGTGGTAGTAGCTGAATCATGGATCACAAACACAGAACTCAGTTCCTGAGGACGGCTGCAATGAGACAACCCACCATGTACTCCTACATGGCCTCTCACCGCTACCTTTACCAAATCGTGTTCACACACTTAGCTCACACACAGTAGGACAGGTTCACACGCCTCTGATTCATCCCCGATGAATCAGACCCGACTCAACTCTAAGCAATAGCAGGCATGACAAACAAAACATGAATGAGTAGGCACATCAGGGCTCAAACAACTCCTACTCATGCTAGTGGGTTTCATCTATTTACTGTGGCAATGACAGGTCATGCAAAGGACAAAGGGGTTCAGCTACCGCAGCAAGTAACAGATGAATCGGTGTTGTCCTAATGCAGTAAAAGAGAGCAGGAGCGAGAGAGTAGGATTGTATCGGAATGAACAAGGGGGTTTTGCTTGCCTGGCACTTCTGAAGATAACATTGAGTCTTCATCAGTGTCAATGATCACAACGTCGGAACATCGTCTACCGGGAGGGAACAGATACCGGCAACAAAGAAGAACACAATCAATGCAATGCACAAAATGATGCATGATCATGACATGGCAAAATGAATGTGTTTTGGGCTAATGCAACTAGCAACAGATTAAATGAAGTTGGTTTGAATATAAAATTCAAATTCAAACTCCATATGTGATTAAATAAATGCCCTTTAATTGATTTGTGCTAAACAGCAGTTATAAGTTGTCCTAACATGCATGAAAATGGTACAGATGGATTCCTTGAATTTTTCTGATAATTTTTCATATATAAATTATTTAATTTGGAGTTACGGTTAATTTTCTATGATTTATTGAAGTTTTAGGCATTTTCTGAAATTTCTGAATAATATTAAATCCAGAAAATACTTATTGCGTCAGCCCCACGTCACAGTGACGTCAGCAGGGTCAACTGGGCTGGCTCGGTCAAACCTGACGTGTGGGGGCCACACGTCAGTGACACAGGAGCTAATCCCGGTCAAACCCAGCGCTGACTGGGGTTTGACCAGGGGTGGGGCCCGCTGTCAGTGGCCTAGGGGTTGATTAGTGTGGGGGGGTTAGTCGCTAATGATGCCCACGTCATCATCGCCGGACTTACGCCGGCGGCGACCAAAATGGCGGCGGCAACACGCCGGACTTGCGCTAAAGGCGACGGAGGCGGCGGCTGAGGGCACCGGGGCGTAGCCCGGGCTCTCCCGCATCTGATGGGGTAGGTGGGAGGCTACGGGAACGCCGGGGCTCGTCGGAACGGAGCTCGCGGCGGCGCCGGAGTTCGGGTGGTAACGGGCGCGAGGCCCTGGTGGGGTTTTGGACAAGCTGAGCTGCGCATGGGCTTCCTGTGAGCCCCACGAACTCAAAGCCGTGCTCGGACGCGACCGAAATGAACCATGGCCGCGACGGCAGCATGGCCGGCGGCAGCGAGCTCCGGTTGCGGTGAGACGGAGGGTACAGCATGGGGGCGAGCGAATGGAGAGAGGGGAAACACAACGGGGCTCACCGCGATGCCGAAGAGGAGGTCAGCGAGCTCGGGGAGGTCCTAGCGGCGCTGAATCGACCGGAGGCGATCGCCGGCCGTGGCGATGAAGATGGCGGTGATGGCGTGGCTTCAGGGCACCCGGCGTCGCGTGCGTCGTGGTAGAGCTTCCCGGATCCAAGGCGGAGCTCGTGGCCTAACTGGCTGGGCGTGGGGATGCTGGTGGCTCCGGTGGTGCTCGTCGGCGGTCTCGGTGCGTCCGGGGATGAGCGAGGGAGAGAGACAGAGGAGGGAGAGGAGATGCAGCGAGTGAGGGAAGAGAGAGAGGGGACACGGGGCGTCGTCGTGGCGCGAATTAGGACGAAGG
Organism: Triticum dicoccoides; assembly: GCF_002162155.2. Lineage (NCBI taxonomy): Eukaryota > Viridiplantae > Streptophyta > Magnoliopsida > Poales > Poaceae > Triticum > Triticum dicoccoides. The sequence continues at coordinate 310,071,946 of NC_041383.1, read as the reverse complement.
GCGGCCTCCAGCGCGAAGCAGGAGGTGGCCGGGGCTCTCGGGCGCGCGCCACGCCTCGCCTCTGCCTACTGGCAGAGGAAGACGACGAGCGGCGAGGTAGATGGGCTGGGCTGGGCCGCGGGAGAAGCTGGGCCAGGCAGGTAAGCAGGTAAGTGGCCCAGGTGGCCTCTCTCTCTCTTTTATTTCTATTTCAGTTCTGTTTTCTTTTTTTTTAATTCTTTTGCCACTGTTTTGAATTAAAATAATAATTCAAACAATGCCAAAGCTCCTCTGAATATTTTATATTGCTAGATGGACTTTTCCAAAAGCTTATAAAATATTTCAGGGGGTATTTGAAATTATATTCTAATTATATGAATATAATTCAAAATCAAATAGCTAATGAATTAAATCCAAAGTCCCAAAAATAAATCCTTAAAAATGTTCCATATTTTGGTTGGGACCAGAACCCTTACCAAAAATTATCAAACATTTAAGAAGAGCCTTTTGGAGCAATGAATAGGATTTCTAGGGTTTTTGCCCCTCTTTTATTTAGGGTTTTGAGGCTTCCAATATTCCTCAATTCAAGTTTCAAAAATATAGACATGATGCACACATGAAGCTAACCTAGAGCAATGCCTGAAGCTAGGGATGTGACAGGGATCAAGAGGAGTATTTTTAGGAGCAAACATCTTCATAAGTTCATCCATCTTTTCACTCAAAATATTGAGTTCTTCTATAGCATGCACCTTTTTACTAGAAGATCTTTCGGTGTGCCATTGAGAATAATTAGCCATAATATTATCAAGCAATTTGGTAACATCCCCTAACGTAATTTCCATAAAAGTGCCTCCCGCGGCCGAACCTAAAAAATTTCTAGAAGCAAAATTCAATCCGAAATAAAAAATTTGTATGATCATCCATAAATTCAAACCATGAGTAGGGCAATTGTGAAGCATTAATTTCATTCTTTCCCAAGATTGGGCAACATGCTCATGATCAAGTTGTTTAAAATTCATGATGTCATTCCTAAGAGTGATAATCTTAGCGGGAGGAAAATACTTAGAGATAAAAGCATCTTTGCACTTGTTCCAAGAATCAATACTATTTTTAGGCAAAGATGAAAACCAAACTTTAGCACGATCTCCAAGTGAAAATGGAAATAACTTCAATTTGACAATATTGTTATCCGTATCTTTCTTCTTTTGCATATCACACAAATCAACAAAATTGTTTAGATGAGTAGCGGCATCTTCACTAGGAAGGCCGGCGAATTGATCTTTCATAACAAGATTCAACAAAGCAGTATTGATTACACAAGACTCATCATTATTAAGAGGAGCAATGGGAGTACTAAGGAAATCATTATTATTGGTATTCAAGAAATCACACAATTTGGTATTATCTTGTGCCATGGCAACAAGTAATCCAAACACAAGCAAACAGAAAGGAAAAGGGAAAAAGGCAAACGGAAAAAGAGAGGAGGAATTTGGGAAAGAGAGGGCAAATAAAACGGCAAGGGTGAAGTGGGGGAGAGGGAAACGAGAGGCAAATGGCAAATAATGTAATGCAAGAGATAGGGATTGCGGTGGGTACTTGGTATGGTTGACTTGCTTGCGTGAGCCTCCTCGGCAACGGCGCCAGAAATTCTTCTTGCTACCTCTTGAGCACTGCGTTGGATTTCCCCGAAGAGGAGAGGATGATGCAGTAAAGTAGCGTAAGTATTTCCCTCAGTTTTTGAGAACCAAGGTATCAATCCAGTAGGAGACCACGCACAAGTCCCTCGTACCTACACAAAACGATAGCAACTCGCAACCAACACTTAGGGGTTGTCAATCCCTTCACGGTCACTTACGAGAGTGAGATCTGATAGAGATAATACTTTTGGTATTTTTGATAGATAGATGCAAAGTAAAAAGTAAAGGCAAAGTAAAACAAAGCAAGTAAATAAAGTGATATAGATTGATATGATGAGAATAGACCTGGGGGCCATAGGTTTCACTAGTGGCTTTTCTCAAGAGCATAAGTATTCTATGGTGGGTGAACAAATTACTGTTGAGCAATTGACAGAATTGAGCATAGTTATGAGTATATCTAGGCAATCATCATGTATATACGCATCACGTCCAAAACAAGTAGATCGAAACAATTCTGCATCTACTACTATTACTCCACTCATCGACCGCTATCCAGCATGCATCTAGAGTATTAAGTAAAAAGAGAGTAACGCCGTAAGCAAGATGACATGATGTAGAGCGATAAATTCATGCAATATGATAAAAAAAACCATCTTGTTATCCTCGATGGCAACAATACAATACGTGCCTTGCAACTCTTTCTGTCACTGAGTAAGGACACCGCAAGATTGAACCCAAAGCTAAGCACTTCTCCCATTGCAAGAACTACCAATCTAGTTGGCCAAACCAAAAAGATAATTCGAAGAGAGTTGCAAAGATAACTCAATCATACATAAAAGAATTCAGAGAAGAATCAAATATTTTCCATAGATAATACTGGATCATAAACCCACAATTCATCGGTCTCAACAAACACACCGCAAAAAGAAGATTACATCGAATAGATCTCCACGAGAGAGGGGGAGAACATTGTATTGAGATCCAAAAAGAGAGAAGAAGCCATCTAGCTACTTGCTATGGACCCGAAGGTCTGAAGTAAACTACTCACACTTCATTGGAGGGGCTATGGTGATGATGTAGAAGCCCTCCGTGGTGGATGCCCCCTCCGGCGGAGCTCCGGAACAGGCCCCAAGATGGGATCTCGTGGATACAGAAGGTTGCGGCGGTGGAATTAGGTTTTTGGCTCCTGTTCTGATCGTTCGGGGATACGTAGGTATATATTGGAGGAAGGAGTACGTCGGTGGAGCTCCGAGGGGCCCACGAGGTAGTGGGGCGCGCCCAGGGAGGGAGGGGCACGCCCTCCACCCTTGTGACCTCCTCGGACACTTCTTGGAGTAGGGTCCAAGTCTCCTGGATCACGTTCGGTTGGAAAATCACGATCCCGAAGGTTTCATTCTGTTTGGACTCCGTTTGATACTCTATTTCTTCGAAATACTGAAAAAGGCAAAACAGCAATTCTGGGATGGGTCTCCGGTTAATAAGTTAGTCCCAAAAGTAATATAAAAGTGAAAATAAAGCCCAATATAGTCCAAAACAGTAGATAAAGTAGCATGGAGCAATCAAAAATTATAGATACGTTGGAGACGTATCAATGGTCAAAATACTATTCATCCGGTCCTCACGGTGAAGTGACAACACCCTACGCCTGACACTAGTCCAGGAAGCATGTTCAGGTTACCAAAGTCAGCCTCACCCCATGCACTGTGCAGTCTGTCACCGCCGTTGTGCAGCACATTGGCGCCTCGCCTCATCTCCCTCTCCGCTACCATAGCCCCACTTCATCTCCATCTCCTTCTCTGTCTCCGTCTCTGTCTCCATCTCACTGTGCCCCCGTGTACCGTCGCCTCACTCGCCTCCCCCAGTACCAATATTCCCTCGCTAGCCGCTCCAGCACCGATATCCTTCTCCCCCGTAAATAAAGCCCCCTTCCAAACTCCACCATGGCCGAACGCGAACCGCGCAGCATCCATATGAGCCGTGATTGGAGCAATCTCCCCAGTGACATCCTCGACCTCTGTTGTTCGTGTATGGATACGTTGAGCGCCCTACGGCTGGGTGCATGCTCGAGGGACATGCACACGGCCATCGTCGAAGCGAGGCCTAAGCTTTTCAAGACACCCTGCTTGCTGCTATCTGGTCTTGCGAGATTGGCTTACCATGATACGGAGGCATTCATGATGCCCCTCGACTTTAATCCGATATCCATTAGCCGAAACTTCTTTGCAGGTATGTAGTTGGTCGCCGTACATCATTTCCCTCAACATCGATCCGATCACCATCGCCCGAAACTTCTTGGTAGGTATGTACTGGGTCGGCATGAACTCCCACTAGATGGTTACCTTCAGAGAAGATGGTAAAAAGTTGGTGCTCGTGAACTTCCAGACCTCCCATGAGATTATCCTTCCTCCGTTGGATTATATAGAGTATTACCATCGCGGTCCAAGTCATCTAGATAACTACGTCAGTTGGACGGACCTTGTTTTGCAGAAGATTGTAATCTGCCAAGTGCCCACACGACATGCGAATTACATAGACTTCAAGCTAATTGCCTTGTTCGACCGCGGACTCGCCTATCTTTATGCCGGTGCCTTCTTTAGCCGGAGACAACTCGGCTCGCAGTAGATCATCGTCAAAGCTGATACACACTTCTCTGATGCTATTGAACACAATGGCATCATCTACGTGATCGACAAAGCAGATGGCACCACATATTGTTGGGACGGCGCGTGTAAGTTGTTTCCGTCTCATGTTAATGATGATGCCATGACACTGTTTGAACTTTTTGTGATGATGGGCATATCCCTGTTTGAGCAGAATTTGAGTAGAACTATGGCAATGTATTAGAGACGCCGTAAATCAGCTATATTTGGAATGAGTTAATTCATGTGATTGTGACCATGTCATTACAGCCAATTTGTACCCTGAATAATCAAACGGTTAGGAATATATGGATATTATCCTTATTTTACAGTAATCTATATACTACTACTAAATTTGAGTGTGTATCAATGGCCATGTTAGTTTCCTCATTTTCATGATATAGAAACATGCACCACACTGTTGGTTTCATCTAACCATACATTAGGGAAGTAAATGTGCATATGGAGAACTCTATATTTGGAAGTAGTGAAATCTTGCAATGCTTACCATGTGTACATACCTATATTCGCCCTTCAGCAATCAATGGCTAGAATAATATCCTCACAAAAAAATTTCCCACAGAACATGAGTATATAACAATGCATGGTCTGCTAGTTACCTTGAAGAATTTGTTTGTAAGGACAGAACATGATTACATAACATGCATGACATGGTAGTTTCCTGTGAAGAATCGATTGCGAGAGAAGATGAGTATAACCATGCATGGCACTTCTATATTTTCGAACCTAGTATACATTTCCCTATATTTTCCTCCCAGTTCCAACAGGGACATATCAATGTTGTTTCTTGCATTATCCTACTCATACTCTAAACAATGCTGATCTTACATTAAAAATGCATGTCCTTTTTGATATGATGTAGTATCCCTACAGTTACTGCCCTTTGTAATCACACCACCTTTGCCAAAAACAAGGAAGCACAACTAGTTCCTCGCTCAATCAGACGACGGCAAAAGACTGATGATCATTCGGACACATGAGCCGGAAAAGTTGTATTGCAAAAACCCCACTGTATACAAGCACCGTGTAATACGTGAGTATCCAGACAGTGGCTGTTACGTTTATGAGCAGGATACCAGCTTGTTGGGGCCTTTAGGATTTTTTAGTTGGAGGCGGGTAAATAGCCTTGGTTCACACTCTTTGTTTCTCAGACTCAATTATCCGATTAACCAGGAGATCACCATTGGCAAGGACCTTGATGGCAGAGAGGCTCTGTTTGCTATGGAAAACTGTGTCTACACGGTGAGCCCTGGGAGTTCGGGAGCAAACTCCCCTGACTGTGAACGATACAACCTGCAGCCAAAAGAAGGTGAGAATGACAAAGGCATCCAGATTAACTTTGATCCTTGGATGTCTCAATTACAACAGGCAGTGATGTGGTTCAAGCCTTTAGGTTGATAGGTATTGGGCTGTTGCATCGAAAGGGTGGAGTACTGGTGTCTCCAGATCACTAGTCGCTGAAGCGGGGCTGCAAATTATGATGGTGTTGGATCATCTCTTGGAATGACTTTGTTGTCTTTGTTGCTTGTTCTGGATGGGTAGTTCTTTCTTTTGTTATGCATATTCCTTGTCATTTGGTCATCTTCATCTATGTCACTCTTACTATGTAATAGTTGCTTCTATTTAGAATGTCATTCTCGTCTGGATCATGAGAGTCTGAGCGCTGCAGATGGGTGCGTTTTGGTGGTGTAGCAAGACTTCTTATGAACTATCATGTCTTGTTGTTTATGTCAGTAGTAGTCACTAGTCAGTGCTTTAATGTTATATATATCGTTGTTTCGAACTATTTATTGTCTCGAACTACTGGTGGGCTAAATGAGGGCATCACCATTCTCCAGTGTTAAGAGTATATCTCCTTTTTTCAAGTTATATACTTTGAGCTTAGTGTCTTTTTGATGATGTACACTTGTTTGGGCCAGTGAGGTGTCGTTGAATATGGGCCGAGTAGTAACGCAATGCCAAACAGGTCAATTATGACTCTCAGGCCGGGCTCTCAAAAGATCTTGAAAAAAAAGGCTGGGCTCTCCAAAAAAGAAAGAATAAGGACTCTTATACCGACATGTGGACGCCACCGGTGTTTTCGTGCGCTTGCGCGCCGAGAGCATATTGGCGCATGCTCGAAATTCATGCTACCTTTTCATCCCCAGTCTCCCGCCCCTCCCCCACCTCTGGAATCTCGATTCCTACTCCAGTTCCCCCAAATCCCCCTCCTGTACTCCCTGTACTCAAGCGCACTATCATGTCGCCAGTCAACGCGGATCTCCGAGCCGGAGATCCTGAGGTCCGTCCTGCCTCCGGTCGCTGCGTGCTCAACAGTGGAATGGCGGCGCTTGACAACCAGTTTGCCAGCAAAGTGATGATGGTAACCATCAATGGCGACCGGCCTCCCGTCTCGCCGGACGACCTTGTCAAAGCTCTTGGCATTGCGCACGACATCCAAATAAGTGACTTGCTCGTCGAAGTCTGTCCGCCGCCGGCTGATTTCTTCGTCAGGTTCCGGACAACTTTCGAATGCAGTCGTGTGTTTGAATCTTCCCGGCGTTTGTTCTGCGATGGCGTGCTGGTAAGCTTTGATTGGTGGCACCCAGGATGGGGCTCGGTGCCCTCTGAGCTTGAGTTTTTAACAAAGCTTACCTTCCACGGCATGCCTCGACGTGCTTGGAACAACGAGTCCATGAACGAGCTTATCAACGACCTTGGAGGTGAGCTCGTAAGTATGTTTGTTCCTCCAGACAGCTAGGTTCTGACGGTTATGGCATGGATGAAGAAGCCGTCCACCATACTGAAGGTGATTGGTGTTGAGTTACCGGTGCAGGAACCGGGGTTGTACTATTCGTCGCCACCAAGGTAGCCACGGACCACGTTAGGGATGTACCTGTATCGAGTGTTCGTGCATGTTGAAGAAGTGGTCAATCCATCAATCGAAGTCCTGCCGCCGCCGCTGGTGCCAGGGTCCGTCGACGATGTCCATTACAGGAGTCAACGTCAAACTTTCCCCGTGTTGCTCGGAACAATGGATGGCACATGGCCTACTCCATCGCGCGGCGGAGGCCACTGCTTCTTTGGGAGTAGAGGTAGGGTTGGCTGCCAGGATGTGCTATAATTTGAGGTAACAACTAAATCTTGTCAGATACTAGTTAAATCCGAGCTATGGGTCTGAAGCACTGATATGCCAGTACATTTGATTGTGACATGTTCTAATTTTGTACCTGAACTTTTTTTAGAAAGGGTTGTACGTCAACTTAATGTGCTAGGAGAACTTATTGTGTTGTCTGTCTGTTTTCTTTGCACAACATTCAAGATATTTCCCCATCATTTATAAAGACGATGAACCGTTATGTACGACTTCGTTGGTTTCAACATAGCCCTTCCCGTAGCAATCCACTGCTTCCATCCTGATTGTGCCGCATGCGTGAAATTTTTGTATGCAAGTTCAGTGTGCTATGATGTTCTATATGATTGTGTCAACTATATAAGTTTTTACTGAGCATCAGCAATGCATATGGCTGAAAGATGTATATATGAGCATCGACCGATGGGTCTATCTCTGTCTCACGCACGCACACACACACACACACATGCACACACACGCGCACATGCACAAGTGGGACACGTTGAATTATTTATTTGCTCATGATAGCTTTTAATTAGGTTCCACTATAATCTAAATTGTTTCTTAAGTTATTAGTTGAGCTCGGTGACTTCAAAAAGTTGTACAGAAGCCTTGTTTGGGCCTTTCCGGCGTCGTTGAATGTGGGCTGAGTAACCATGTTAGGTTGTACTGTACTACACAGGCCTTTTTTTCAACATCAGCAATGCAACTGGGCCGACAGTTGTACACAATATCCGGGTCAACTTGTTATTCTCCGCCCCGCTGGGCTGCAAACTTTCCTAGGAGGTATGCATTAGGCTTAACAAGAAAATGGACTTTAAGAAATAATAAATGGGATGTAATTATAATAACTGGGCAGTTACTATGCACCAAACACGTAATTAGTTTGAAAAATATATTATTTTTGGAATTTGAAAATTTAAATTTCATTACTTGTTGCACCTGCAATATTTCGTTGGATTTTAACGTAATACAACTTTATTTCAAAATTATATTTAACCTGACTAGAAATATCGGATAAAAATATTTCGGATCCCATCAAAATGTGGGAATTTTTTTGAATTCTGTTTTGAGCGGTTGTTTGAAATTATTAATCGTTATCCTAGCTAGAAGTTGGGCTGTACTTTTAACAAACTGTAAATGGGCTGTAGTAAATTCCATTAGAATTAAAAAATGGGCTGTACATTCTTACAAATTGCAAATGGGCTATATGTTCTCTGCAAAATCCGAGCTGTGGGCCTACTAAGTTGACGCGTACCAAGGGCTTTGTCAACTTAGTCAATATAAACGATTCTAGCTTCAGTGATCGTACGATGTCCATCCAACGGCCATAGTGCTTCTTCAACCTCTGGTCTTCTTGCTCTAGCCGCCCAAAGCAGCGCCGGTCGTGTCGCGTGCTCCTGCCTCCCGTGGCCGGTTGTGATGCCGCGGAGTCCTCATCGCCCCGTACTACTCCCACCGCTGGCCAGGCCATCCCTCTACTCACCCACACCCCCTGTTATTCTGCGGCAACGGCAGCCTCACACCGCAGCCGAACCAGTGAACCCTCATACTCCTCTCCGCGCGGGCTTCCACTACTGCGTCTTCCCCGGCTCCGTGTCGTCCCCTTCCTAGGCCTCGCCGTCGTCCAGACCACCGCCCTGGTGCCCTCGGCGCGGCGTGGTCAATGTGGTTAACGAACGACTTCCATCGGAAGAGTACTGTACATGGAGAGGCTGACAGCTGGGTCTAGGCGGCCGCAAGGAAGTGCCTCCTTATTACGCGCAAAATAATTATTTCTCCACCTGACAGCAGTTACCCATCGGACGGGCCACCTTATTTCGCAAAAAAACGTTTCCCCCCTGACTGCTGGGACCCACCGGATGGGCCAGCGTATTTCGAGTAAAAAACGTTCCCCCCGCTCTCAGCTCGGACCCACCGGAAGTGCCTCCTTATTACGCACAAAAAAATGAGTACCCCCCCTGCTAGCTGGGACCCACCATGGTGGGAGGCTGACTTGTGGGCCTACTAAGTTGACTGGGACGGGGGACTTTGTGAACTTTAGTCAATATGAATGATTCTAGCTCCAGTGTTTGTACGATGTCCATCCAACGGCCGTAGTGCTTCTTGAACCTCTGCTCTTCTTGCTCCAGCCGCCCAAAGCAGCGCCAGTCGTGCCGCATGCTCCTACCTCCTGTGGTCGGCTGTGCTGCCGCGGAGGCATCACGGCCCCTACTATTCCCACCGCTGGCCAGGCCCTGCGGCGACGGCAGCCTCACACCGCAGCCGAACCAGTGAACCCTCGTACTCCTCTCCGTGCGGGCTTCCACTGCCGCGTCTTCCCCGGCTCCCCGTCGTCCCCTTCCTAGGTCTCGCTGTCATCCACTGCCCTAGTGCTCTCGGCGCGGCGTGGTCAACGTGGTTAAGGAACGACTTCCATCGGACGTGGACTGTACATGGAGAGGCTAACAGCTGGGTCCACGGTTGCAGCAAGGAAGTGCCTCCTTATTACGCGGAAAATAATGATTCCTCCACCTAACAGCTAGGACCCACCGGACGGGCCACTGTATTTCACGAAAAAACGTTTTCCCCCTGACTGCTGGGACCCACCAGCTACATCTTCGCATGCAAGGAAGTGCGTCCAGGTAAAAAATGATTCGCCCCCCCTGACTGCTGGGACCCACCAGCTACATCTTCACACGCAAGGAAGTGCGTCCGGGCAAAAAAATGATTCGCCCCCTGACTGCTAGGACCCACCAGCTACATCTTCGCAGGCAAGGAAGTGCCTGACAGTCGGGACCCACCTGGTCGAAGCGTATGTAGCGTTGTCATTCTGGTCGAGAAAGTGTACGTACATACTAGTCGATGTAGAGGCGCGCAGGTGTCGTAGTAGAGGTGCGCATGTAGCATGTACACGTACGTACAGCGGCCAGGGTGCAAGAAAGAAAATATGGCCACATATGTGTACATACGGGCAGGGTCTCGAATGCCTACTCGCACATACGTACGGCTAGGGCTCGTGTACATGGCTGGGTCGGAATGGAGAAACAACGTCGTCGTCGTGTTCATGGGGAGGCAACGGAATGCGTCGTGTTCATGGGGAGGCAACGGAATGCGTCATTTCATGGGGAGGCAACGGAATGCGTCGTGTTCATCGAGAGGCAACGGAACGCGTGGGAGCCAACCGGCTGGGTCGGAACGGAATGCGTTGTCGTGTTCATAGGGAGGGCTTGGACGGAACAGACGATGGAAACGAGGCCTAGCGTACCGCACAACGGAGGAAAAGGCCTTGTGTTGGACCTGCCATGTTCGAAACGGGATCCTGTTGATCGGGAGGGGTCTGGTGTACCGCAAAACGGCGGAAACAGACCTCCTACGGTCAAAACGGGGGTCCTGTTGATCGGGAGGGGTGTGGTGTACCGCAAAACGGACGAAACCGACCTCCTACGGTCGAAATGGGGGTCCTGTTGATCGGGACGGGTGTGGCGTACCACAAAACGGATGAAATGGACTTGTGTTGGAGTGCTACGGTCGAAAAGGGGGTCTTGTTCATCGGGAGGGGTGTGGCGTACCACAAAACGGGACTCCACGAGATACTATTCATCTCCACCATCGCCTCCTCCAGCCTCCACGGGCTACCGTCGACCTCCTCCAGCCTCCATGGGCTCTTGTTCATCCAGCCTCCACCATGCGCTACTCCACCGGCTACTGCTCAACCACCCCTCCACGGGCACCCCTCCATAGTCTACTATTCATCCAGCCCTCCACACCACGGGGTCCTGTTCAACCACCCCTCCACGGGCACCCCTCCATCGTCTACTGTTCATCCAGCCCTCCACCACACCACGGGATCATGTTCATCTAGAGGAAACGCCAGTGCTCA
>NC_041383.1:310037780-310060244 GCF_002162155.2 Triticum dicoccoides | reverse complement strand
AGCATCGATCGGCTTCAGTTAGCAGCAGTAGCGAAGGAATCGCTCGATTGGGTTCAGTTAACAGCCATCGATCAATCGCTCGGTTTCAGTAACGCGTAGCCTGCAGTGCAATCGCTCGGGTTCAGTTAGAGCCCAACGCCTCGCTCGGGTTCAGTTAGAGCCAACGCCTCACACACACGCGCATACGTTTACGAGAGAAACGCGCATCTCGCTCGGCCCCCGACATCCCACCGTAACCGAGAACTCCCCGAAATTTTCCCCGTCCTCGCTTCTACCACGGTTTTTTCCATCATGGACGGCCCAAAGAATGTCATGTAGCTGCGTCTCCGGCCCGCCCAGGACGAAAAGCCCATTTTCTGTCATGATTTTTTGTCATAGAAGTAGGAGCCCACCACATCTATGATGATACCGGGTTTTGTCACAACTATCGTCATAGAAGTGTCATATGTATGACAGGAAAAAAATTCGTTCGGCCCAAAATGTCACGGATGTGTCTTTTTTTGTAGTGTGAGATGCTTTCCGTGCCTAAAGAAGTTGTATATTGAGGTGATGTTCCTTTCCTGTTAAATGTTAACCATAAGGGATTTCAATTTTTTGCACCTTTTTCCCAAGTTTACAATGACAATTTACTATGCTTTCTGAAGGAATTTTGGAGGATTTCAGGACATACACCCCCACCATATATTGGTTGCTTGATTCATATGGTTACAATCCATAAGCATTTCTCCTTTGCATTGATCTATTCTAGTTTTCTTAGGAAATTTTTATCCAATCCATCCTGTTGTGAAGACGGTTACATGTTTCTAGATTGTAATCAAATGCCCATGTTAATCATGTCAGATCAAAGATGGCACGTTGGCGCATTTTACAAATCCTGCAAACCAAATCGACGTGTGGTAGTGTTCAAAACTACATGTAGGCACTAACACATTCTCTTCTTTTGCAGATAATAATAGCCCCAGAGGTGGATAATGTTTATAACAACAATCACATCGAATACCTGGATCTGCATCTCTCAAATATTACTTTAAACTCCTACCGAGGGACCTTACTGGAGATTACACTCGCCAGGTTCTTTCTAGCCAGAGCAAAGGTGCTGAGGGTACTAAGGTTGAACATGCATTTAATTATGAAAGATGAATTGTATGTTGATCAGAGCCAGCAGGTACCGCAGAATGGAAGAGGCTCCAAAAAAGTTAAACTTCATTTTGGAAGAGCATATAGCAGAGCAATTGGAGGTCATTGTGTCAAACCCATACATGACTTGTCAGCGGCTCATCCCTTTGCAGAAATGTCGATGTTTGCAATGTTTGAATTTGGGCGCTGTAATCTTTAAATTTGAACCTTGCAATATTTATGGTATTTGCACTGGTATGTGTCAGTGCTTTACAAACGGTTTTAAACCCCTTTTCGTGACGACATTTGGAACCTTCGCCAAGTGAGTGTGGGCGATAGGGGGGTCCTTCCCACACGACCCAGAAACTGTCGGGGATATGGCCTCCTTGCACACACACTCGGCAAAATGAGGTCGTGTGACCGGCGAGCGACCAAATATGGTTATACGTACAGTAGTGCTAAAAAATACAATTATACAGGCAAAATCGTTTCTAGTCGTAAGTACATCCCACACAGTCAGCCCCAGCTACATGTTTCTGTTTGTATGTACATTCCACACAGTCCTTCCAAGTAATACATTTTCATTAGTATGTACATCCCACACAGTTAATCCAAGAAGTACCAAACATTTGCGATGCGCACAACATCACAAAAAGTCAATAATTTTGAAGCATGTGTGATAAGGTGACTATCGCAAACATTTAATAAGAAATAACTGTGTGTGATGCTTTTGTTAATCGCACACGTTTTTTCTTGGTTGATCGTGTGTGCAGTGGAGATTGATTGCACACGTTTTTTCCTCGCTGATCGTGTGTGTGGTGGAGATTGATCGCACATGTAGTGAATCCTAGAAACATGTCTGATATCCACGTCTATCGCAGACGTTTCTCTTTTGCAAACCGTGTGCAGTGTAATCCCTAACTAATCCCTAATTTAAAAATCACATTTTTGAATTTTAAAGTACGCAATCACTTATTTCATATCCAACAGGTTTATTACAAATATAGGTTCAACCACGAATGCATAATTCGATGCACAGGTACATGTACTAAAGAACTACAGAAGCACCAAGTAAAGAATGATGAACCACAGTTGTACTAAAGACTGTAGAGAGAGAGGCAAAATACATTCTGGTTGCTGGAGAAGCTCAAGCGGAATGCCCATATTGTTCCCTCCTCCATGCGTAATGCGCGCACGACTCTAGGCCAACCCCTTGTGATGGTTGCCTGTCCATCCTTCACTGTCTTCATTATGACTTCTCGATGCTCATTGTAGTCTGGATGAAATACTTTAACCTTCACTGCCTGTCCACTAATCATGTACTTTGCCAGGTAATCTTGAGTGAACTACTTCGGGAACCACTGAGAACGAAAAAGATTCAGACATTGTTCTCTAACAACTCATTATGGGTAGTAAAAAGAGAAGGTTGTAGAATTTGTAGTTACCATCCTACAGCTCACTGTTGTGTTGGATAGAGCATAAGCAAATAATTTGCTTTCCAACATTCGTAACATTTTGCTAATAATACTTATCAGTTTCCTCACTTGATGCTTGTTCATAAATATCTCATTGTTGTGGGCATCCTAGATATGGGTGTATCCACCCCTGCCTTCCTGTGGCCCACCGTGTGGCTCCATCGACAGCCTGGTATGGCCCAACTTCAGCATCAACAACTCAAGACCCTCGCGAGGGGCCAAGCCTCTCGAGGTGGACGACGCCAAGACCCCCGAGGGGATCAGCCTCCTCAGGCTGGCTCCCGAGGTGCGGAGAGTTCTATGCAAGGTTCACCTCAGGAGGCTCCGCTAACGTGAGCCATGACGACCAAGGCCAGGCGGGCGCCAGGAGGGCGCGGAGTGCAGGTTTCCTCTTCGGTGCAAAGGAGGCAAGCCACAGGCGCGGAGTCCCGAGGAACTAGCCAAAGGTGTCCATTCTGGTGCAACACGACCAAGACTGCTAGGATGGCAGAACAGAGGTCATCGACAAGCCCACCACAGCGTCACGACCAGAGACTTTTCGCAGGCGAAGACTACTTTTGTCAGGTAAGCTGTACTACTTGTCCCCTTTCAAATCCGGCCGTTGTGAGATCCCTTCCCGCCAACATTTGAGAAAAGGACCAAGGCCACTATAAATAGGACTAGCCACCACCACAGAGGCAGGACAAGTCAAACTAGTTAACACCACACCAGCTCCCTTGAGCTCAAGAACACCTCACCTCCTGAGGCCAGTTCATCCACTGGACTAGTTCATCATCAGCCCTTCGAGGCAATCCACCAAAACGCTGGAGTAGGGTATTACACCGCAAGGTGGCCCGAACCAGGATAAACTGTTGTATCTCTTTGTCTCTTTGAGCTTGTCGCGCTAGGCTTAGGAGGGTCGAGTAGGCAGGCTGGGTAGGTTGAGATCTCTGCACGCACCCTAGAGTTCAAACCTCTCAATGGTATGCGAAACCCGTAATCCGACATTTGGTGTGCCAGGTAGGGATGCTTCAGAAATCTTCTGCCCCGACCGCTAGATCGCGACGCTAGCTCCGATGGCGGGCGCTCCCCCGTCGACCCAGCTGACGCGCGCTCCCGAAGAAGCACCAGGGCTGCACTGCTTCACCATCTCCCTGCGGCAGGTGCAGTGGCCGCTCAAGTTCCGACCGGAGATGTCATCGCGTTATGACGGTGCTACGGATCAGACCATTTTTCTTCGAGCATAGGAGGAGGCAGTCTAGGCGGCCGGCGGAGATGACAAGGTGAAGGACAACTGGCTCCACATGGCCCTCATAGGCACACCGCACGCCTGGTTACTCAACCTACTGGCATCCTCAGTGGCCTCATGGGAAGAGCTGCGCGACCTCTTCCTCGCCTGCTACGTGGCACCGGCGCCCCCGGCCGTGGCAGCTCTCCTGGGTGGCTCGCAGGCGCCACCCTCCGACCGCCACATCAAGCAATTCTACCAGCGAGTAAGCGCCACCTAGGCGGGCTTGGGGACTCCTCCGGGCTGGGCAGCGCCCAAGGCCGACCTCACCTTCGGCCTCGATGATCATCCTGCCGCCACGACGGGATGGGGCACGCTCCCAATGCTCTGCACCCCCACCATCTACAACGTGGCGGTCACCAAAACACTCATCGACGGCGGAGCCACCTCAACATGCTCTCCCCAGAGGCATTCGGCATGCTGCACGTGCCGCCCAGCCGGCTCCGCCCCTCCAAGCCTTTCTCCGGGGTCAGCGGTGGCTCCACCAGCCCCCTAGAGCAGATCCGCCTCCCTATCACCTTCAGGAACCGCGACAACTATCGAACCGAGATCATCGACTTTGACATCGCCAGGATCGACCTGCCATACAATGCCATTCTGGGGTACCCGGCCTTGACCCAGTTTATGGTTGCAACCCACCCTGCGTACAACCTCATGAAGATGCCTGGCAGCAATGGTGTCCTCACAGTGGCGGGGAACACTAAAGGCACGCTGCAGGCCCTCAATCTCGCCTTCAGGTAAGCCGCATCCGGGCTACCCCGCGAAAAAGGGGGTCAGGAGGCCCAAGAAGCAGCACCAGCCAAGAAGAAGCAACTGTTCTCCCAAGACCAAGCCGAGACGAAGCAAGTGCTGGTTGGTGAGGATGGAGCGGCCATCGCCACCTTCACCATAGGGGCTAGCCTCCCTCGGGACCAAGAGGAGGCATTGGTCAGATTTTTGCGAGCCAACAAGGATGTATTCGCTTTGTATCGGAAACACCTGGCTGGGGTCCCAAGGGGAATAATCGAGCACCACCTAAGGGTATGACCAAATGCGCGGCCAGTGAAGCAGAAGGCTCGTCGTCAGTCCATCGAGAAACATGCCTTCATCGTCCAGGAAACCCGCAAGTTGCAAGCCGCTCGGGTCATCAGAGAGGTGCGATACCCGGAATGGCTGGCGAACCACATCATCATCCCCAAGAAAGGAGGGAAGGAGCGCATGTGTGTCGACTTCACCAACCTCAACAAGGCCTGCTCGCAAGATCCCTTCCCACTCCCTCGCATTGACTAGATCGTGGACTCCACCGTCGAATGCGACCTATTGTGCTTCTTGGATGCCTTCTCAGGCTACCACTAGATCAAGATGGCCGTGCAGGATGTGGAGAAAACGGCGTTCCTGACCCCCTACGGGGTGTACTGCTACACCTGCATGCCCTTTGGACTGCGTAATGCCGGGGCAACCTTCCAGCGACTGATGCATATCGCCATGGGCTCACAGCTCGGGAGGAACGCAGAGGCCTATGTTGATGATATAGTGGTGAAGTCTCGGGAGGCCGGGACCCTGATAGCAGATCTGGAGGAAACATTTGCCAGCCTGCGCAAGGTGGACCTTCGGCTTATTCCCGAAAAGTGTGTGTTCGGGGTTCCCTCTGGCAAGCTGCTGGGCTTCTTGGTGTCACACAGAGGGATCGAGGCCAACCCGGAGAAGGTCAAGGCAATAGAGGACATGAGCCCCCCACAGACCCTGAAGGAGATGCAGAAGCTGGCGGGCTGCATAACCTCGCTTGGGTGCTTCATTTCCAAGCTAGGGGAGCGTATCCTCCCGTTCTTGAAGCTAATGAAAAGGAAGGAGCCATTCGAGTGGACCCCGGAGGAGGACGCAGCCTTCCATGACCTCAAGAGATATTTCACCAGCCCACTAGTAATGATGGCACCACACCCTCTCGAGCCCTTGGTGCTCCATATTGCAGCCACCCCTCACTCAGCCAGCATAGCCCTGGTGGCGCTAAGGAAGGAACGCCCGTCCAAGAAACCTCAGCAAGCAGACTAAGGCATGGCCTAGTGGTGGGAAGGGGCTGATGCCTTCCCACCACCCAGGTTCAAGGCATGGTACTTACAATTTGGGTTTATTGCACCAATTATACTGTAAGGGGTTCCCTTACAGTCTTTCTGTCAAAAAAAAAGAAACCTCATCAAGATGCACAACCATCGAGCAAGACATAGCACCCTCAGGACGGTGCGCCTGGGGCCTCGACCGACCCGGTGGTCTACATTCCTCCCAAGGCCATGATGGACCCAGTGGCCACTGAGGCTCCCGAGGCGGACCTCATGAAGCCATGGAGGACCCGCGCCCTCACGAAGAACAAGACTCCGCCCTCGTCGAGCACCTGTCTACTTTGTCAGCACGGTTCTGAGGGAGGCCCGGGCGCGCGACCCCATGCCTCCGAAACTCCTTCTCGCGCTCTTGGTCGCCTCCTGAAAACTGCGCCACTACTTTCAAGGCCACCCCATCAAGGTTGTTTCAGCGTACCCGCCGGGAAGGGTGCTTTGGAGCCCGATGGTCGTCGGACGAGTTGCTGAATGGAACATCGAGCTTCAGGCATTCAATCTTGAGTTCAGCACCACCAGGGTCATCAAGGGTGCATCCCTTGCGGACTTCGTGGCCAAATGGACTGACGCTCCTGACCACGGAGTAGGTGAGACCACTCCCTCCTGCCAGGAGACGAGGAATCGAACGTATGGATCATGTACTTTGATGGGGCATTTGCGCGACAAGGCGCGGGAGCAGGGGCCGTCCTCATCTCACCCAGCAAGGACAAGCTCTGCTACGCAGTGCAACTCTGCTTCCAGTAGGGCAATTAGGTCTCCAACAACATTGCATAATTCAAGGGTTTGCTCGCCGGACTCATGGCCGCGGCCGCGCTGGGAGTGAAGCGCCTCACCATCAAAGGCGACTCTCAACTCCTCGTCAACTTCTCCAACAAGGAGTACACGCCTAAGGACGAGCACATGGAGGCGTACCTAGAAGAGGTGCGCAAAATGGAGAAGCAGTTCATGGGCATGGAGCTGCAGCACATGCCGCACGGAACGGACAAGGAAGCAGATGACATTGCCAAGAGGGCCTCCCGCAGGCTCCCTCAAGAGCAGGGGGTGTTTGAAGAGCGGCTCTTCAAGCCATCTGTGACCCCCCAAGCCACGACTCCAGCACCGCCTCAAGAGGACTTGCCTCAGGCACCTGAGACGGGCGCCCCAGCCTGTGGCCACCCTTCGGGGCCCCGCCTGCTGCTCGTGCTCGAGCCTCAGGAGGGGTGCTGGACCGAAGAGTTCAAGGCATACTTGCTACAAGGGACCCTGCCAGAGAAGGAGGAGGACGCCGAGCATGTAGCCCATCAAGCTACCGCATAGTGCATCCGGGATGGTGAGTTATATCGCAAGAGGACCAATGACATTTCACTGCTGTGCATCTTGAGGGAACAGGGGCTTGAGCTACTAGCGGACATACATGGTGGGGACTGCGGGCACCATTCCTCATCACGCACTCTGGTGGGCAAGGCGTTTCGCAGCGGCTTCTACTGGCCCACCGCGCTCAACGATGCCGCAGAGCTGGTGCGCTCTTGTGAAGCATGCCAGTTTCACGCCAAGCAAATCCACCAGCCCATGCAGGGCCTCCAGATAATCCCGCTCACATGGCCATTCATGGTCTGGGGGCTAGACATCTTGGGGCCGTTCCCTCAGGCACCAGGGGGCTACCGGTACTTCTACGTCGCCATCGACAAGGTCACCAAGTGGGTGGAGGTAGAAGCCTTGCGCACCATTCTAGTTGGATCGGCCGTCAAGTTCATCAAGGGAATTGTGAGACGGTTTGGGGTCCCCAACCACATCATCACCGACAACGGCTCGCAATTCACCAACAACCTGTTCAAAACATACTGTGATAACCTTGGAACGCCGATGTGCTACGCCTCAGTGGCACACCCATGGAGCAACGGTCAGGCCGAGCAGGCCAATGCAGAAGTCCTGAGGGACCTCAAGACCAGGACCTTCAAGAAGAAGCTCGAGGCCTGCAGCAGAGGCTGGCTCGGTGAGCTGCAGTCCGTGCTGTGGTCCATCTGCACCACTACAACCAAGCCGACGGGAGAGACACCGTTCTTCCTCGTCTACGGAGCAGAAGTGGTTCTCCCTCACGAGGTCAAGCATCGCTCCACGCAGGTCCTGGTGTTCGATGACACACGCCAGGACGCCACGCGGGGGATGGATCTCATGCTGGGGAAGGAACACCGTTGTCAAGCCTCACTCTAGGTGGTGAGGTACCAGCAAGCGTTGCGGTAGTACCACTGCCGTAGTGTCCGCTCCCGGACGTTAGAGGTGGGCGACCTCGTCCTGAGGCGGGTGCTCTCTTGTGAAGGGCTTCACAAGCTCTCTCCCATGTGGGAGGGCCCGTTTAGGATTGCCCGTGTCTCCAGCCCTGGTGTCGCGCGCCTGGATATACAGGACGGGGTCCCCATCCAGATCGCCTGGAACATCCAGCACCTCCGGAAGTTCTACCCTGAAGAAAGGCTCTAGCCTGTGAAGCAAGGCTCTGGCCTGTGAAGCAAGGCTCCAGCCTGTGAAGGTTTCCGCTCGTGACACTCTCACGTAATAATGAGTGGGGTTGTACATGCCCTGGAGTCTCCTGAGAGTCTCCCTAGGGCCTCATGGGGGCTCCCTCCCACGTCTTAGTGGCAGCATGTAGCTCCGCGCTGGTGAGAAGACTAGATTAGGTGCCGGACACGGCTGTTCATTTGCTTTCCGAAGTTGCTTGAAGTTTTTTAGTAACCTTTCAATCGATTTGGTATTTTTGAACCCTGGTTCCTCAAGCTGTTTCCTTCTCCTGAGCCGTTTTGGCCTGACGGCATGAGAGGGGTGGCAGTCGCCCGTCACTCCCTCTCGCGCGCCTCGCGCGTGGGGCTAGGTAGGTGTGTGCGCCTTGGGTCTATCCTCACACGCACGCACTGTACCTAACCCTAGTGCTTCGGCTTTGTCCTCATGAGGAGCCCTCGATCAAGCTCACGGACACCAGCACCCCTCATATCCGTGCCCCTCGGGCAGCACAACACAGTGCATCGAGTCCAAGCTAATCTATGGCAGGGGGCTCACATAAGAAGAAATGAGCCACTCGTTAGTTCTTTCTTTTACTCCGAAAGCAGCCCTGCAGCGGCTCCATGGCGGCTCTTGAGACCCCACGGCTCCCCAGGAAGGAGGCCTAATCGTGTGCCTGAGGCCAGGTCTTCGCGAGGCGGAAAACTACTATGCACATACCAAGCTAGAATTTCCTGTCCTGACTACCCGGATCACAAACGTTACAACACAGCATCAAGATAACAAGCATAGCATAAGAGGCATAACTGCCATATTTAATTACATGCCCCCGCAGGGTACATCTTTTTTTTCGAATTACAGGAGAAAGGAAAGGCTAAACAAAGAGGGGCCGAAAGCGTATGAGCTCGGCACCAGTGCCGCAACCTCAAGCACCGCCTCAAGGTGGCCCGTCGCTCCACCAGTTCTCCCATAGGCGACCTTGGGCCGCCGGCCTTGAGTCCAAGTTCGTCGGCCCCCAGCCTCACGTCGGGCTCCTCTCCAACTTCATTGGAGCACCACGGCGGGACGAACCACCGATGTCCCCGACCCGGGCACGGCGACGCAGAGGCTAATTGTAGCCGCCACTACTCGAGCTCTCATCCGAGGAAGAGCTGCCGTCACGGGAGGAGGAGCGCACGTTGCCAAGACCAAGCTCGCGTTTGCCACCATCGCCGTCGCTGCCATCCTCCGGGAAGCATCCCACGTGGCGGCCATCCTCCCTGAACACCCTCACATAAAGGGTCGCCAAGCCATCGTACTTGAAGTGGAGAGTACACCTTCCGCCCAGGCCACGTGCGCAGGCGAAAGTCTGCTAGCCACGGGTCAGGACCATGCTGCCGGAGGCGGCAACCTCGACAGCAACCTGCGGAGCCCTGCCATAGCACCCGTCAGCCTGCAGCCAGAGGCCGTCGAGCCCTGAAGAAGGAAGCTCGCTGGAGAAGAAACGTGGAAGTTGGAGCGAGGTGCCGGCTGGGCTCTCCGACCACACCATGAATTCAGGGAGCACGTCCAGCGAAGAGAAGCGCGACCGAGGCAGGCGCACAATCACGGTGCGCCTCCCTTCATCATGGGGCCTGCTCCGAAGCTGGTGGCCCCTGCTGCGAGAAGAGGTGCCATCGCGGGCCCCAAGAGGAGTGCCGGCTCTGGGGAGGTGCGCGCCCGCACCCCTAGGAGCCGCCATGGGAATCGCGACCTCTCTTGGGTGACGGAGAGGCAGGCCCCTCCTTGGAAGACTTCCCCTTCTCGGCCGCTGAAAACCTCCTCGGCACAAGGTGGAGAAGAGAAGAAGCAAGCGGAAGCAAGACGAAGGAGTGATGGGCGAGGGGCTCTGCCCCTCCCTACCATTTATAGCCAAGGGAGGCCAACCGCCGGCCTCCACGACCTCACACCATCATGACCTTCTGCATGCCGCATCGTTCCGTCAAGTCGAGTAGTTGCCGAGGCGGCATGGGGAAGTGAAGTCGCCCTCATCCCATCAATCGCCACACGTCATCAAGGCCGCAGCCGGTTAGGGCCCGCGGTGCTCCACACTTGCCCTTTGGCTTCGCCTGGAAGCCAAGTCCGAGCGTGCCTTGGGCTGGGGGGCTACTGTCGGCGTCCTGGATATGGGGGTATCCAGCCCTGCCTGCCTGCATCCCACAACGTGGCTCCATTGATGTCCTGGTATGGCCCAGTTTCAGCATCAACAACTCAAGACCCTCGCGAGCGGCCAAGCCTCGTGAGGCGGACGACGCCAAGACCCCCGAGGGGATCAGCCTCCTCAGGCTGGCTCCCGAGGGGTGGAGAATTCTATGCAAGGTTTAACTCATGAGGCTCAGCTGACATGAGCCATGATGACCAAGGCCAGGCGGGCGCAGAGCGCAGGTTTCCTCTTCAATGCAATGGAGGCAAGCCACAAGCGCGGAATCCCGAGGAACCAGCCAAAGGTTTCCATTCTCCTGCAACGAGACCAAGACAGCCAGGACGGCAGGACGGAGGTCATCGACGAGCCCACTATCGGTGTCAAAACCGGGGATCTTGGGTAGGGGGTCCCGAAATGTGTGTCTAAGGCTAATGGTAACAGGAGGCGGGGGACACAATGTTTACCCAGGTTCGGGCCCTATCGATGGAGGTAATACCCTACTTCCTGCTTGATTCATCCTGATGATATGAGTTTTACAAGAGTAGATCTACCACGAGATCGTAGAGGCTAAACCCTACAAGCTAGCCTATGGTTATTATTCTTGTTGTCCTACAGACTAAACCCTCCGGTTTATATAGACACCAGAGGGGGCTAGGGTTACACAGAGTCGGTTACAGAGAAAGGAATCTTCACATCCGAATCGCCAAGCTTGCCTTCCACGCAAAGGAGAGTCCCATCCGGATACGGGACAAAGTCTTCTATCTTGTATCTTCATAGTCCAACAGTCCGGCATTCGCATATAGTCTGGCTGTCCGAGGACCCCTCAATCCAAGGCTCCCTCAGTAGCCCCTGAACCAGGCTTCAATGACGATGAGTCCGGCACACAAATTGTCTTCGGCATTGCAAGGTGGGTTCCTTCTCCGAATACTTCAAAACAGGTCTTGAATATGAGAATCGTTTCCGGCTCTACAAAACAAATCCCACATACCACTGTAGAGAGTATAACATCCCACGAGTCTAATCTGCTGATATATCATAGCGTGACATCACGCCACGGCCCGGTCTTTCTTCGGAAAAAATTTTATCCTGCCCCTCTATATTTCGAGGCGCGGTTTCATTGGTATGTCTTGTCGAAGCAGAGATCGTGTCCCCTTATCATGGGTTTCTCATCAATACAGGCATGGGTAACCCAACCGTGCTATCAGCATGGCGCATGGGAAATAAGCGAGTTTTAGGGCGAACAGGGAGGCGCACGATTTTTACTACCTTTATAAAGGGATAAGGACTCGCCTTTTTCACCCACGCCCTCTTCTTCCTCTGCTCATTCATCCTCGAGCTCCAGCGTCCAAATTCCCATCTCTTCCACCCAAAAAGCACTCCAATCATGTCTGGATCCGGAGCGCAGGGCAAGTGGATGGCCTAATACCTGGCCAAGAAGATCGCACACCGTCTCCCAGAGGCGGGACATATCGTCCCTACTCCATAACCCCACGAGAGGGTTGTATTCCTCCCCCACTTCGTCTGCGGGCTGGGGTTTCCCCTCCACCCATTTGTTCACGGCCGTCTGTACTATTACGGGATAGATTTCCATGATCTATCCCCCAATTCCTTCCTCAATATCTCGACATTCATCATCGTGTGCGAGGCCTTCCTCCGCATCCCGCCACACTTCGGGCTGTGGCTAAAGATCTTCAACATGAAGCCCAAGGTGGTCGGCGGGGAACACGCCGAGTGCAAAGTAGCCATGGTGACAAGATGCCCAACGTCAAATGGCCATCAGATAAATTCAACGAGTCCATCAAAGGTTGGCAACAAAAGTGGTTCTATATCACCGAGCCACGCGGCGCCAAATTGGCCGCCAACACTGAGTTCCGATCCGGAGCTCCACTGCGGCTCATGTCCTGGCCCGAAAAGGGCTTAGACTGGCCTTTGTCCGACGGGATGACAACACTCCACGTGTGTATCAAAAGCATGGAGGACAAGAATATCAAACTTGTCGATGTGGTCCAAGCGATGCTAGTTCACCGGATCCTTCCTTGCCAATGCCGGACTTGCCATCTATGGGAGTTTGATCCGGCCAAGCACCAAACCTTGCTAGAGTTCTTCGACACGACGCACGAAGACATCTGGAAGGTGATATTCTAGTCCAGCAAGTCGTGGCCGGACACCGCCGAGGACCGCGGGCACAAAACGTCTCGGCCCGCAAGTTCGGTAAGTCTTTATTTGTTGTCAAGGTGTGTCCTTTATTTGTATACCCTGGGAAAAACACCTAATATTTCCCCGATGATTCTCCCAGGCCTGGACGGAGAAGGCAGAGCAGATCTACTGTCCGGCTCTGTTGCGTGAGGAACAAGCCGGCCCACTTCTGACGAAAATGTTGGTCCCGGCGCCATACAAGGCACCGAAGAAGGCCCAGAAGGAGGCCAAGGATACCAGGGGCGGGCTTCGTCGTAAGGGCACTTCATACGTGGTGTCCGAAGACACCGAGACCCACTCCTCCTCCGAAAAAGACGAGGAAGAGGGAGAGGAAAAAGAAGAAGAAAGCCAGTCCCCCCGTGAGGGGGAGAAAGAAGAGGACGGCCTCCACACGTTTGGAGGCCGAAACATCTAAGAAGGGCAAAGAATCCCTTCTAGGCAAACCTACCGCGGCCGCCGACAGCAGCCCCGAGTGGGAACCCAAGGTCAAGCCCCTGGCCGAATCGTGAGTAAAAAGAAACACGGACATCTCTATATATCCAGTCTCACTTTTGCATAGTATTAATGTACCAAGTCTCATATTCCGCAGTCCGACCGGATCCGAAATCGGGCGATTTTCGTCAAAAGATTCGTTGGACTCGGATGCAATGAACAGCGAGACTCTCCCGACGGCCTCCTCCCCCAAAGATATGGGCAACACTGAGGTGTCTTCCTAGAGGGGTCCAGGCCAGGGCGAAGCTCAGGAGACCGTCGAGGCGGTGCCGGAGGGTCAAACCCCGACGACCGGACACATGGGGGAGCAGATCCCCATGGATGCTGAAGGCGGGGGGCATCCTGAATTTGGCCCCCAGCTAGAGACAACTTCGGAGACCAATACGGCTCCGGAGTTAGGCCAGCAACCTTCCTCAACATAAGGTGGTGCGCCTATTCCACCAGCAACATTAGTCCACCCTGGGGTGCCGGATACTTTGTTGGCGGCGCTGCAAAGCACCTCCATCATTGAAGAGCATCGTACCCTTATGGGTGCGGTGATTGAGAAGGCTCAGTCCGTCAAAAGCGAGCTGACTGAAGCCTGCACCGGCCTTCTAACAGGCTTTGAGGTAAGTAAAGAAGTTAAAAGATTGTCATAACATAGATAGTAGCCCCTGATACACTGTTCGGTGTATTGAAAAGAAAGCCGGACAGAGGATCAAATACCTTTCGTAGGAGACTAACAAGGAAATATCTATGTGAACGATCGGGCGTCGCTATTAGCTGCAACCGCTCATACTGCGGAGGTCCCCGGACTAAGGCAGAGACTGGAGCGAGCCGAAAAGGAACTCCGCCAAGTAAAGAAGCAATTGGAGGATAACCAATGTATGGGATAATGTTGTTTGTACTTGAATACAAGTGAGTGGTTATTTTGAATGAAAAATGTCAAGGTATGTAATAGGAGCGACGACCGAAGTCGAGGCTCTTAAGAAGGCGGTAGCCGAGGCCGAGAAAAGGGTGGCCAAGGAGTAGGCCACTCGTGAGAACCACGAGGCCCGGGTCATTGAAGTTCAACAAGAACTCCAAGATGCCATAGGGAAGTGCGAGACCTTGGAGGAGAGTATAAAGGACCAAGAGTCCGAACTCACCAAGGCTCGCTAATCCGCACACGATGCCCGGGCCGAAGCCAAGGGCACCCTCCAGGAAATCCAGGAGGCCCGAAAGATCGCCACGGGTAAGGCCTTTATTATGCAGAGCAAATACATGAAGGAAAGATTTCATTTACTGACTCGCATTCAAAGTTCTCCAGGGGTGTTTGCGGATCTGCCGTGCAGCGTGTCTGATGCCGAACAATTCTACCGAGCCGAAGAGGGGAGCTCTGTAGAGAAGCTGTTCTGGTTGCAATATCTTGCGCCAGAATACCCAGTACCCTTTACTGATCAGCTGAAACAGTTGGTCGAGCTGCATAGGGCAGCCAAACTAGCCCTCAAGGATTTGATTATCCGGCTATGGCCTGCCGAACCTATTCCCAGCAGCTACTTCGGACTCGTGAAGCGGCTTGTTAGTGCATGTCCTCAGCTGGATGCCATCAAGCGGTCGGTCTGCATCGAAGGTGCGCGAATGGCTTTTGCCCGTGCCAAGGTGCATTGGGAGAAGATGGATGATGTGAAGCTAATGACCGAGGGACCGCCCAAAGGGAAAGAGCTCCGTAAGCCCGAGTTGTATTATGATAGTGTCCTGAAGGGATCCTGCCTTGTGGCGGAGCAGTGTTCCAAGGATATTATCTTCCCATGAATGGATGCGTGTTATCCTATGTTGTAATATGAAACAAGTTATGTAAAATAATGCTTGTTATTCGAACTATTACCTCCTGTGCGGCCGTTTTTAAAGTAATGCTTAGAGTTGGCCAGTCGTCGGCTTCTGCCCCCATGTAGGAAGTACAGGGGTGTTCGGGATGAATCTAAACACTCTTTACTCCAGATTTTTGGTACTTAAAGGAGGTGTTTAGCGCGATGAACCAGACAATCGGACCAAAAGGCTTTATCACCCTCACTTAGCCATAGGAGTTTGACAAAAGAAAGGTAGGCGCAGCCCCTAGTGTTCGGAAGACTGAACTTGGGGCATTATAAATCACCTGATCAGATAAAAACCGATCCATCGCACAATGCATTAGTTATCGCATAGTGCGGAAGAAATCGTTAAGGATTTTGAGACCTCTCGAACAGCTGACCAGCTCTCGCCTCATCATGACAGTCAGTTTTCGGCTTTCTCTACTGAGGTGCTCGTCCGGAAGAACCAGGACACAATCGCAGTAGTTCTCCCTTTACTACCCTAGCCGATATAGCAGAACATAGGGTAGCAAGCACAGGAGCCGGGCAACCCAACTGTTGACCAAGGACATGATTCGGAGCCAATGCATATAATGCTATAAGTTTGGGGTGCCGAAGTGCATTGTAGAAGTGTTTGGAGTTTCTTGCCGTGTTATGGAGTGCAACAAAGCCCCTGGTGAATTAAGGCGTACCGAAATGTATGGTTGCGATGAAAAATAAGTAGACAAGGAAATTTCAATAAAAATGCAAACACTGCCAATTAATTTTCATTGTAATTCGATTAATACGTCAAGGCGTATGAGCAGTGTAATAAGCAAATAAGGCTATTTAACATGCCATGACCAAGAGTGAGCTGCGTGCGGGTAGTGAAATCAGGTATGACGATCATTAGCAAAGACCACCTGGGTATTCCCTTTTACGTCCGAGCCTCTAGCTTTCTTGGCGTGTCCGTCCCGCTACGGGTCCGATGAGCAGGTTTATTAGAAAAGGCCTCGAGAAGAGAAGAAACCTGAAAGAAAGAGAAAAACTAAAGGTATGCGGATCCAGGAGCAGTTGAGTCGCATTGTGGACCGTGGTCTAGCGGTGCCTCCGCCCGTTCCCATGGTATTTTAAGTCCGTAGTTATGTACGCATGGTACGAATTTCACCGCACTCTTAGGAATGGGACGGAGGCCGAATTGCTAGCTAAGCTCTGAACGAGCCAGATAGACCTGCTGCATCGTAGTGCGGACCCGCTTAACAGTGTTCGGGGGCTTTATTGCCAAATTGAGTTTTTGCCTAAGAAGGCTATTCTGTACTTCTGCTGCAAGGGCGGTGTGCTCCTCAGTACAGAGGGAGCGCTCCGTATTTCCATTGACTGTTATAACGCCGCGAGGTCCGGGCATCTTGAGCTTAAGGTAGGCATAGTGCGGCACTGCATTGAAATGAGCGAATGCGGTTTGTCCGAGCAGTGCATGATAACCACTGCGGAAGGGGACGATATCGAAGAGTAACTCTTCGCTTTGGAAATTATCCGGGGATCCGAAGACCACTTCCAGTGTGATTGAGCTCATACAGTAGGCCTCCACACCTGGTATGACACCTTTAAAGGTGGTTATGGTGGGCTTGATTCTTGAGGGATCAATACCCATATTGCACACTGTACCTTGATAACGTAGGTTCAGGCTGCTGCCACCGTCCACGAGGACGCGTGTGAGGTAGTATCCGTCAATGATAGGGTCAAGCACGAGTGCGGCTGAACCGCTATGATGGGTACTGGTCGGATGGTCCCTTCGATCGAATGTGATCGAACAAGAGGAACACGGGTTGTATTTTGGGGCGACTGGCTCCATCACGTAGACGTCCCTTCATGCGCGCTTTCGCTCCCTTTTGGGGATATGGGTAGCATATGTCATATTCGCTGTTTTCACTTGGGGAGGAAACTTCTTCTGTCCCACTATATTCGGCGGCCGGGTTCCTCGTCGTCGTTGCTTTGCAATCCTTTTTCTCCATTTTTGGTGTTTAACTTGCCGGCCTGTTTAAAGACCCACCATTCTCTGTTGGTATGATTGGCTGGCTTGTCGGGGGTGCCATGGATTTGGCACGGACGATCGAGTATGCGGTCCAGGCTAGAAGGGCCCGGATTGTTTCTGTTAAATGGTCTTTTCCGCTACCCGGACTTGGGGCCACTGAATCTGGCATTGACGGCCGTGTCCTCGGAGTTATCGCCATTATTTTGATGCTTGTGTTTACTGCATTGGGGCTTGCAATTGCTATCTTTGGTTTCCAAAGTGCCGGGTTTGCTTGAGGTGTTGTTGCTAAGAGCTAGCCAGCTATCCTCGCCCGCACAGAAGCGGGTCATGAGCGTCGTGAGGGCTGCCATGGACTTCGGCTTTTCTTGGCATAGGTGTCGGGCAAGCCACTCGTCACGGATGTTGTGTTTAAAGGCCGCTAGGGCTTCAGCGTCCGGACAGTCGACGATTTGGTTCTCCGGGTTGTTGGATTATGACTTAGGTCATCAGCATCCGGAGGTCGGACATAAGTGTCTTGGAAGTTGTCAAGGAATGCATCCTCCAGGTTCTCTCAACTGCCAATACTGTTTTCGGGCAGACTGTTCAACCAGTGCCTAGCTGGTCCCTTGAGTTTTAGCGGGAGATACTTGATGGCATGGAGGTCATCGCCGCGGGCCATATGTATATGAGAAGGAAATCCTCGATCCATACCGCGGGATCTGTTCTCCATCATATGATTCAATGTTTACGGGTTTAAACCCTTCTGGGAATTCATGTTCCATTACTTCATCAGTGAAGCATAGGGGGTGCGCGGCGCCTCTGTGCCGGGCTACGTCGCGACGCAGCTCGGATGGGGCCAGTCTGCGGTATTCGGCCCGGAAAGGTGTGTATTTATTATGACCGGCGTGGTGGTCGTCGTTGCGCATTGGGGCGCACCTCCGCGATCCATAGTTCGATCTAGTCTAACCTGCTCTGTTCTTCAAGTCGTACCACAGGTCATGTGTGTATCCATGAGTTGTTGTGTTTCTATTTGTTCGGCGGCGTGGTGTCGACTGGTGTTCGGGCTGAATTGCCGCTTTGTCTCAGCCACGCGGTGGTCGGTCGGCCGCATTATATGCTGGCAGTGCTGGCTCCAGCGCCTCGTCATCGAATTGAGGCAGCAATTTGCGCTTCGGGTAACTTTTGGTTGGGTGCTCGAGTCCGTATTCCTCGGCTGCCAGGACCTCAGTCCATCTATCTGTGAGCAGATCTTGATCATCTTGAAGCTGCTGCTGCTTCTTCTTCAAGCTTCTTGTCGTGGCAATAAGGTGGCGCTTAAAGCACTCTTGCTCGACGGGATCCTCTGGAGCGATAAATTCTTCATCGCCGAGGCTCACCTCATCCTCGGAGAGAGGCATGTAGTTTCTGTCCTCTGAGTCATCATTTACAGCCTGTTCATCGGGGCTGGCTTACCCATCTTCCCGTTCGGCCTGTTCGAAACTTAGCTTGGCATGGTCTTCATTTTCTTCAACATTGTCCGGAGTGCTGTTCTCTCTTGTTCGGTTATCGCTATTTTTACCATGGCTTGATTTGGAGCGGTGTCGCTGACGTCGGCGCTTACACTGCTTCTCAGGAAGTGTGTCATCAGTTGCATCTTGTATGTCGTCGCCATTGTCCTCTTTGGGTGTATCCACCATGTATATATCGTATGAGGAGGTGGCTGTCCAGCACCCTGTGGGCGGTGGTTCCTATTCTTCTCCGGCATCGTCGTCCATACCGTCGATGTCTTCGGAGTCGAAATCAAGCATGTCGGTCAAATCATCGATGGTGGCTATCAAATGGGTGGTGGGTGGGCAACGAAGTTCTTCGTCGTCTGCTTCCCACTCAAGCCGGACATAGTTCGGCCAGGAATCTCCTGACAAGGAGAGAGACTTTAATGAGTTTAACACGTCGCCTAGGGGCGAGTGTTGGAAGATGTCTGCGGAACTGAACTCTAAGATCGGCGCCCAGACAGACTCGATGGGCGCGGACTCACGCAATTCGGAGCCTGTAACCAGAGACGAGTCCGAGGGTCCGATGACACACGCCTCGTAGGAGGTCAAATCTGTGTTTGGCTCTAGCGCCGTCGAGTCCGCGACTTCCGTGGCGGGGTTGAGCCTCCCGTCCTCGGATGGCACCCTCTGCTCTGGATCTAGGGCCAGTGCGGCTACAGGTGCAATCTCCCGCATACTATCTGATGATAGATCTAGGTCGTGTTCATCGTGGCGGCGGGGCGCGGCTGTGATGGGCTCGAATCCGTCGAAGATCAAGTCTCCGCAGATGTCGGCGGTGTAGTTCAAGCTTCCAAACCTGACCTGATGACCAGGGGCGTAGCTGTCGAACTGCTCCAGATGGCCAAGCGAGTTGGCCTGTAGTGCGAAGCCGCCGGAAAAGAAGATCTATCTGGGGAGAAAAACTTCACCCTGGACTGTGTTGTTGATGATTGAAGGAGCCATCAAGCCTTATGGTGATGACACTGTGGAACTCTCAATGAAAGAACCAATGTCGGTGTCAAAACCGGTGGATCACGGGTAGGGGGTCCCGAACTGTGCGTCTAAGGCTAATGGTAACAAGAGGCAGGGGACACGATGTTTACCCAGGTTCGGGACCTCTCGATGGAGGTAATACCCTACTTCCTGCTTGATTGATCTTGATGATATGAGTATTACAAGAGTAGATCTACCACAAGATCGTAGAGGCTAAACCCTAGAAGCTAGCCTATGGTTATGATTGTTGTTGTCCTACAGACTAAACCCTCCGGTTTATATAGACACTGGAGGGGGCTAGGGTTCACAGAGTCGGTTACATAGAAAGGAATCTTCACATCTGAATCACCAAGCTTGCCTTCCACGCAAAGGAGAGTCCCATCCGGATACGGGATGAAGTATTCTATCTTGTATCTTCATAGTCCAACAGTACGGCATTCGCATATAGTCTGGCTGTCCGAGGACCCCTCAATCCAGGACTCCCTCACCCACCATAGCGTCACGACCAGAGGCTTTTCGCAGGCAAAGACTACTTTTGTCAGGATAAGTTGTACTACTTGTCCCCTTTCAAATCCGGCCGTTGTGGGATCTCTTCCCACCAACATTTGGGAAGAGGACCAAGGCCACTATAAATAGGACTACCACCACCATAGAGGCAGGACAAGTCGAACTAGCTAACACCACACCAGCTCCCTTGAGCTCAAGAACACCTCACCTCCTGAGGCCAGTTCATCCACTATACTTGTTCATCCTCAGCCCTCCGAGGCAATCCACCAAAACGTTGGAGTAGGGTATTACACCGCAAGGTGGCCCGAACCAGGATAAACTCTTGTGTATCTTTGTCTCTTTGATCTTGTCGCGCTAGGCTTAGGAGGATCGCGAGTAGGCAGGCTGGGTAGGTTGAGATCTCTGCACGCACCCCAGAGTTTGAACCTCTCAAGGGTTTGCGGAACCTATAATCCGGCAATTTCCCTATACGCAACAAGGGTTGATGCGTGGATCCTTGCCAAGGGCCTATGTACATACAAGCAACAAGTCAATATTAGAAGCTAACAAGTGTCTAGGCCTGGATCTATATGCACTACATTACGGAACGACAAGGGAGTACAAGCCAAGGGATGAAGCTAACCTCGGCGAAAAATGGTGGCCACTCCCGTTGTTGTCCTGCATAAGTAGTGGAAAGGCATGATAAGTACGGCGACCTTAACATCAAACAAATATAGCAAAGGTAAACAATACCATCTCTGAATGATAGCTTGAATGTGTTGGTTTCAGCATGATGTTAAAGCATATGTAAAATGGAAGGCAATGTTACGGACAGTAGGCTTAACAGCCATCAAATATTGCAATTCAAACTAGTATTGTTGAAAATAAATAGAACATAGGTAATGCTTAAGAATCATTGGATAAATGTGTAAAACTGAAATAAAGGGCATGTGTTAACTACACCAGGCATAATTTGAACCAAATATAGCCGTTCAAACTAGTATTGATGAAGGTGAGCGGCATAGTTCTGACTTGCACATAATGAACAACACATTGTGAATGACTGAAATAAACAAGGCATAAATGATCAGTGTAATAACCAAATATAGCCATTGAAAACTAGACGAGTCTCACTGGAACCAACCTAACAAGCAAATAAAGATAAACATGGCATATGCTTGAAAACGAAACAAATGCTCACGGCAACCAACCTAACAAGCAAATACAGATAAACAAGGCTTCTGCTTGAAAATTGGACAAATGCTAAAAAAAAGCAACCTAACAACCAAATACAGATAAACAAGGCATTTACTTGATAACTGGACAAATGCTCACTGCAACCAAACTAAGACAAAATACATATAAGCAAGGCATCGGGTCGATAACTGAAAAAATGCTCACTTCAACCAACCTAACAACCTAACACGGATAAACAAGGCATCTACTCACTATAAACAACCAAATATAGCCATTCGTGGAACTAAAGTGGACAATTCATACTTAAACATCACATAGCCCTATTGAACAATACATTTTTGCATAACTGAAATAATTAAACAAGGCACAGTTATAGCACCGCACGGCAAATGCTACTACAAGAAAGAGTACGGGTTGGCAAGATAGAAAAGGTAAGATTTCCTGATAGGATGTTGCCTCACATTTCATGGACGGGATCCTTCCAGTTGGAAGAGCACAGACCCATGGTGGAAGAACCTTTGTGGGTGCCCTCCTCATGGTGGTGGTCGTGGTCGATGAGATCTGACTAGGGAATTGAGGATTCCAAGCCGCCGCTGTAGAATGTGTCCTTCAGAAATGACAAAATGGGCTCGATGGCGTATAAGGATCGCAAATCCTTGATTGTGTGGCGGAGAAGATCAGTGGCAAGGCCGTCGAAGAGACCAATGGCGATTGAACCAGAGGGGTTGGGGATGGACCACGTAACCCGTGACATGGCCCACATGAAGCCATCGCTGTTGACGAGCTTGATGTCGTGGCCAGCTTTCCCGAGATACAGTAATACGCAAGCCCTCTAACACGAATCCTTCGACATGGAAACATAGTCAACGTCTTCGCCGGCTTCCGCGGTGACGTGTTGCTTCGGGATCGACAGGTCGGGGCGAACGGCGGCCACCACGCCAACGTCCGCCGGAGAGTCCATGATAAACCACTTCTTGGTCGAACGCTCATCGGGCTCCTCGGGATACATGGTCGAGCTTAGCCTGGGTCATTCTGGAGTAGGGTATGTGGATTTGGCGGGGAGGGACACCGCAGGCCTCATCTAAAAACTTAGGGGAGTGGGGCGATGGCATGGGAATCGCTGGGTAACCTGAACTTTATTATCTAAGCTAGGAGGAATGGGCAGACCGGCATGGGTTGCTGGCGGCACCGGCGGCGTCCGCGAGCTAGGGTTCCA
>NC_041383.1:309966736-310037517 GCF_002162155.2 Triticum dicoccoides | reverse complement strand
TTGAGGGTACGCCGTGTCTACTAAAAATTTATTAATGGTGGGCGAAGATGGTGGTGGACGAGGGAGGGCGACGGTTCAAATGCCTCGGCTACTGCAATTTCACTATAAGGTCGGTGCTGGAGGAGCGTGGGCGACGGTTGAAGTACGGCGACTACTAAAATTTGGGTAAAGGAATTGATGTGGGGCGGGAGAGCCCAATATCGCGCACGGTCCAATAAGAATATGCATGTATGATAATAAGGAAAAGTGGCGGAACCGCCAATTTTTGCAACGCTCAAGGCAGGTAGTTTCTTTTTATATTTCTAGCTAGCTGGCCTATCGCACGCGGTTCGTCCTAATTTCTAAATAAACTCACCCGCCTTTAGCCTGCGCGGTTGTCGTGATTTTACAGCGCACTTGCATCGCACACAGTTAAGCAAGTACCTCCACCATTTGCTCATGTTGGCGCAGTCGTGGTGATTTTACAGCGCACTTGCATCGCACACGGTTAAGCCAATACCTGCACCATTTTGCCCGCGCTTGCGCAGTCATGGTGATTTTACAGCGCACTTGCATCACACACAGTCGTGGTGATTTTACAGCGCACTTGCATCGCACACGGTTAAGCCAATACCTCCACCATTTGCTCGCGCTTGCGAAGTCATGGTGATTTTAAAGCGCACTTGCATCGCAACGGTGAAGCTAGTACCTGCACCCTTTTTCTCGCGCTTGTGCAGTCGTGGTAATTTTACAGCAAAAAACTAACCTATAAAAACATAGTCTAGAAATTAGCAAAACAAGGATGATCCCAAGGTTTTTATAATATGCAACTTCCCATGGGGTAACCCATCCTTGGACTACTCCAGCCCGAGCACGCTTAACTTCTACGTTCTATTCGACTAGGCTAGCAGATGGGAAGCAACACCTTGCTGATAGGAATTGCCTCCTTGCCTTTAGGGTGTTTCACGCTGCTCACCCTATGGGACCTACTCCTTCCTATCACGCGCATTTGTTCTTTTAGAAACTGCGTGCGATGGCTAGTATGTCCCCGCATAGCCTTCAATGAGCACTGACACTGGTAGCGGGAAACCAATGGGAGAAGAGGCGGGAAATCGATGAGAGGAGTGGCGGGAAATGGTAGCTTGTTTAGAAAACATACAAGAGAAGGAAGCGTGAGCTAGAATGACGCATGCGCACAGTGGTTACCCTCCATGTATTGCATATGCTGTCGAAAGGGCTGAGGGTTGCCGTTCGATCTGGGAGCATCCAACGGTGCAAACGTACGATCCGTGGGGTTTGGGTTCTGGCCAATCAGAACACACAACTCAGGTCGCGGGTGGCATCGGCCATGGTTTGGTAGGCACATGGATTATTTAGCCTTTTTATACACTAATTGAGTTTCCTAGGCATTTAATGTCCAGAATTCACATCTGAACTTGAAATACATGCTCTAGTTCACCAAAATGGCTCGAAAAATTATACATGTGTCCTTGGGTGCATGTTTAGGTCCCATGCCAGGAATGGGACCGAATTACAACCGTACCGGCATCCTGGCTCGTCCTCAAACATTTAGAATCTCGGTCTTTAAATCCCTGCAAATCCTAAACTCACCAGAAAGTCATGAAAGTGACATGGTGTCGCATCATGGCGCCTATATTTTGTGGTAAAAACATTGTCCAATTTGGGTCAAGCTTTATTACAAACCTCAAATGAAGTCTGAAAAGATTGAAAGTTGGCATGGTATCATCATTTCACCCACATAGCATGTTCTAAAAAGTTGAGAGGGTTATGGCAAAAACTAGATGCACTTTGTGTGCAAAATGGACAATCTCTTTAGAAGTATCAGGGTTTCGAACGAAAACTCATCTCTTACAAAGGGATTTCATTTTTTTCTTAACTTATTTGAACTCTAGACTTTTTGTGTGTTCAAAATGCACCATTCAAAGCCACATCATCAATGTTCAACCCTTTCTGACTTCATTTGGTATTTTTCATGCATTTACTGATTTTTTTGAGCTAAATGACCCTGAAATTGAAATGCACTTCAAATGAACACTAAAAAGGTTGAAAGCTGGCATGGTATCATCATTTGACCCCCATAGCATGTTCTAAAAATTTTAGAGGGTAGAGGCAAAAACTGGATGCACTTCGTGTGCAAAATGGACAATCTCTTTCAAAGGCATGGTGTCACATCATGGCACATATATGTCATGGTAAAAACATTGTCCAATTTGGGCGAAGCTTTATTACGAACCTCTTACAAATCGGAGCTTCTCTCAATAAGAAGCCTTGTGGTTCCAATAGGGAAACGTGTTCCCCTTGTTGTCGAAACGTAATCACGGCCTCTTTTTGCCTTGTATATTCTTCTACGGGCAACATGGAACTACATGATATCCATGCTGAAATTTAAATTTATTCCGTGTTTATTTGGCCTTTTTATACAATAATTGAGTTTCCTAGACATTTAATGTCCATAATTCAAATCTGAACTACAAATACATGCTCAAGTTTGCCAAAATGGCTGGAAAAATTGTACATGCATGTGTCCTTGGGTGCATGTTTAATTAGGTCCCATGCCAGGAATGGGAATGAATTGCAACCATACCGGCGTCCTGGCTCGTCCTCAAACATTTGGAATCTCGGGTTTTAAATCCCCATAAAATCCAAAACTCACTAGAAAGTCATCAAAGGTGGCATGGTGTTAGGTCATGGCACATATATGTCGTGGTAAAAACATTGCCAATTTTGGTCAAGCTTTATTACAAACCTATTACAAACCGGAGCTTCTCTCAAGGAAGCCTGATGGTTCCAATAGGGAAACGTGTTCCCCTTGTGGCAAAACATAGTCGCTCCCTCTTTTCGCCATGTATTTTCTTCTACAGACAACATGGGATGACATGATATCCATGCTGAAATTTAAACTTATTGAGGGTTTGTTTGGCCTTTTTATACACTAATTGAGTTTCCTAGGCATTTAATGTCCATAATTCAAATCTGAAGTGTAAATACATGCTCCAGTTCACCAAAATGGCTAGAAAAATTATACATGCATGTGTCAATGGGTGCATGTTTAGGTCCCATGCAAGGAATGGGAACGAATTACAACCTGACCGGCGTCTTGGCTCGTCCTCAAACATTTGGAATCTCAGTTTTTAAATCCCCATAAATCCAAAACTCACCAGAAAGTCATTAAAGGTGGCATGGTGTCACGTCATGGCACATATATGTCATGGTAAAAACATTGCCAATTTGGGCCAAACTTTGTTACAAACCTCTTACAAACTGGAGCTTGTCGCAAGAACCCTCGTGGTTTCGATAGGGAAACATGTCCCCTTGTGGGACAAACGATAATCCCTCCCTCTTCTAGCCTCATATTTTTTCTACATGCAACATGTACGGAACAACGGGAGATTCGCGCTGAACTTTGAAATTATTCAGGGTTCGTTTGACCCTTTTATTCATTAATTGAGTTTTCTAGGCATTTAATGTCCGTAATTCAAATCCGAACTACAAATACATGCTCCAGTGCACCAAAATGGCTAGAAAAACGTACATGTGTCCTTGGGGTGCATGTTTAGGGTCCGTTTGGCCATTCTATATATTACTAATTAAGTTTTCCATGCATTAAATGTAGTACATAATTCAAATTTGAACTACAAGCACAAAATGGGTGGGAAATCATACATGTGTCATTGGGTGCATAGGTCTCATTTAAGGAATGGGAATGAATTACAAACTTGTCGTCGTCCTGAAACATTGAGAATCTTGGTTTTTAAATCCTAGTAAATCAAAAACTCACCAAAAAACATGAAAAGCTTGGGATGGCATGACATGGAACATTTATGTCGTGGTAAAAAAATCATCCAGTTTGAGAAGAGGCGCCCACATTTGTAGCCAATGAAGTCCTTTTTGAAACAATAAGTTGACACGTTAATATCACAAACGGTTGTATTATATGAACCGTGTCAATATTTAACCATACTCAGTGGCGTGCGTGTAGCTGTTTGGTTAGACGGGACGAGTGCGACAAGTCCGCCGTGCAGGCTCGACGGGACGCGTGCGAGCAGTCCGTTGCGCAGGCTCGACGGGACGCGTGCATCCTGTCCACCTCGCAGGCTCGACGGGACATGTGCAAGCAGCAAGGCCGCCCGTGCTCACCGGGAAGTGAGCTCTTTGACCTCCATGCACTAGACGCCGCCCGCCTCGCTCAAAACTTCTCCATTAATGGGTTAATTAAAGCGTCTAGATGGAGGTTTTTTAGGGGTGGACGGAGGGTGTTTGGTTGTGATCCCATGGTAGCATTTGCTTTGTTCGTGTTTTCAACTCGTATTCCCACCTAATTTAAATTTCCACATAGGGTAACGGATAATACGACGACAAATAAAATGGCAACGGATAGTAGGACGACAAATTTACAATGGCGCAGATAATAATTGTCTTACATATTCCGGATAATTTTAAATGCCACATGCGGCAAAGTTTGGAAGACATGGGGGCAAGAGAAGAAGGAAATCGTAGACAACGATCTAGATCACTACTGTATCTACTCTTTGATGGACCGTCGAGCGATGACATCCTCCAGCTCCTTCCTCATTTCCTCACAACTTTTCTTGAAAGCAACCATGGATTCCTCCTCCTCCTGCTCTCGCTCGATCCGGATCTTCCTCGAGTCACCCATCAGTTCCTCGATGACCACTGTCAATGTCATCCCCGAGGCACTACTCTGCTGATGTAGCATATTCTATCTGGCGACGTCCTCCTCCTTCTCGATGAGCGCCTTAAGGAGCTTCGCATTGTCACCCATGAGTTGCTCGACGAGGCCGGTCGCCCTGTCAACTGAGGCATCGCTGATCTCGAGCAGCTTCATCAAGGCGTCGACTAGCTCCTGCTGCTTAATGAGGCCAGCGAGAATCGCCATCGCCGTCCAAGGACTTCAGCAACATCAGCTCGTCGTGATCACCGTCGCGGCGAGTACGCTTGTGAGGGCCCTCGCATGCCCGTGAGAGCTTGTTCAAGGGCTCCGCGGGGTGCCGGCACATCTCTGATGCGGCTGCTGCTTCATGGTGGGACCTCTCTAGTGCTTCCGCAGCTTTGGTCTTTGCTGCCTGGTTATATGCCCACCCAAAACTCCTCCTACCGGACATGGCGGAATGACTTGACAGGAAAGACCAGTTTTGTAGGTGATGAGGAGAGGAACTGTGAAGTAATTTTCGAGTAGGTAGGTTTTATAGCCCGGTGCTAAGTGGGAACACATATTAGTTTGATCGGTGTGAACACATATTAGTTTCATCTGTGTGAACAGATTTGCAATTGCTTATTGCATTGTAATCTGCAATGTGAGGAGAAACAAAGTACAAATTTATTCATGGTTCTAGGCCCACAAAGCCCCGTTTTATTGTTCTATCTCATCGCAAACAGTTCTTTTGGATCAACTGTATGCCACGCATCGGAAGCCCGAAATGTGGGCCCTTGTTCTTGGATGTACGTGTACGTGTCTGCCCACTATCACCCACGGTCATGATGTCAACATCGTGTCCTATGGATGTGCCGTCGCATACCCCACGGGGTGCCAGAAGGTTGACCACGTGGTTGCTCATCGTGGCGTCCCTGCTTTCTTTTCTTTTTTTGCGGGTCCGTGGTGTCCCTACGCGCTCTCTGCTCGCTGTTGAGGCAAATTTTCAATGGCAACGGTTAATAATTGTCTTACATATTCAGGATAATTTAAAATGCCACATGCGGCAAGGCACAAAACACTGACGACCTATTTATGCATGCAATTATAATAAAATATAGGCTAAAAAGCTGAGCCGGTGGCTTCCGACGACGGTATTCTTGGACTCCATGGTAAGCATATCACCCTTGCGGCCATTCATTATGTGTAACTTACTAATCATCGCACACGAGTACTTGCAAATGCATCGTGTGCGATACTCCTAGCCACCGCAAGCAACTAGTTTGTGTTTTTCAAAGTTTTTTGTACGAACAGAATCACACACAAACTTACTATAGTAACCGTCTGTGTTATAGTTTCTCATCCCAAACAGTTCATCCGAGTGGGTTGTTTGTTGCGTATCACACACATCTGGTTTACACGAATCGTTTGTGTTGGCTGATCGCAAATGCCACCTATCACACACATCTTGTTAATATGAACCGTTTTCGTTATGTTGCCTAATCGAAAACAGTTTGTCCGAGTGAACCATATGTCATATATCAAACACACCTTGATCTGGCTGATCATTTCTATTGCATTCCCTAATAGCACACAGTTCATCGAAAGCTTGTACGGATGTTGTGACTTGTTGTTGTTGGGGAGTGTTGGGGGAGTCTTGTTCTTGCGGGCGATCAGCCCATGAATCATCCTGTGCAATTGGCGTCAGAGGACGACCAATGCTGATGAGTTCGACGTTCGTACGAACAGGCGATGATACCACATTGTATTCGATCTGAGGAAGAACTTCATCATCTTCAACATTGTCATGAGGACCAATGTCTTCAGCAGCGGTGGGTTAAGCTGCTGGAATATCTTCAGCTTCAGGAGCCTCTGTGGAAGCAGGCTCATGAACAGTCATGTGAAGTTCTTGGGATGCAGATGCAGGATGAATCACTAAGATGGGTTCAACAAAAAGGGGCTCTGTGGGAGCAGCCCGATTCTTCTTGGTCTTGCGCTTCTTCTTGGAGGGAGCAGCATCAGAGGCTTCGGTATTCTTCCTCTTTCTGGCTTCTGCCTCTGCAGCCCTCGTCTTCTTCTGTTCTGAAGCGGTTGTGGTGACCTTTGGCTTTGAGCCAATCATGCTACTTGGGAAGATAATACGTGGAGCTTCTTCGCTTGAAGGCGCAGGCTGATAAGCAGGAAGCTTCTTCTTTTTCTTTGCTGCCATCCTGGGGTCAATGCCAGGATGGCCAAGTGACTTGTGCTTCTCAGCCTCATTGTAGGCAAGCACACACTTATCAGCCAAACTCTTCATGCGCTCACGAGAGCCTTGAGCTTCTTGGCGCTTCTTCAGAAAAGCTTCTTTAAGCTCATGCAGCATGACTTTGAAGTTTCGGACGTCTTGAACACTTAGCTTGGCCACATGCTTCTTGAATTGAGCCTTCTCATAATGAATATTGTTCTTGAGCTCAACGATTCGCTGAGCGAGAGCCACCTCAGAAGCAATGGCGCCATTGAAAGAGACGCTGAGGCCAATTGGAAGCTGTAAATCTTCAAAGCTGACATTTGGGGTGTCGAACCACTCATCAATGAAATTGTGGATGATGGCCACATCAAAGAGAGGCAAATTGCTGAAGATTTCTGCTTCTTCCTTGCTCTTTATCAGCTGCTCAAGAGCATCATCCGCAAGATCTTCATCACTTGATAAATCAATGGGTTCTTCACGCAGAACAGCTGCAGGAGTCAAGGCTTGATCAGTATGCCTGACAAGTTGCTTTTTCTTCTCCGTCTTCTTGGAGATACGGGATTGATCTTCAGACTACACACTGGCTTCAGGAGGTGCAGTGGCCAGTGGCTTCACACGAGAAGCTTTTGGAGGTGCGGCTGATGATGAAACCTTAACCTTCTTTGGCTTCTTCGGCCTTGAAGTAGGAGCAGGGGCTTCATCAGAATCAGCATCATTGTTGGAATGATCCACTCTGGCACCATGAACCAAGACGTAGGAGATGAGACCATCAAGGTTTGCAAAGGGGCCAATTCTATTCTCTTCAGCTTCACGTGTCCCATCCTCACGGGGAGCAGAGGGACCAGGATTGAAGTCTAATCCCCATGACTTCTTGTTTTCCTTTGCTGAAGACATAGCAAACTAGAAGTTGCGCTTGAAGAGATTGTCGTCGCGACACCAGAGCAATGATGATGGGTCGGCTTCTTCAGGCTGTGGCCCACAGACCATGCAAGGATAGAATTCTTGCGCAATGGCTTCAGCTTTGTTCTTGGGGGGAAGGCCTCGATAGAGAATATCACCCCAAGGGCTCTTGATAGCATATTTCTCTGCGTACTCCTGGGTGACGAACTTGTACTTGTACCACTGTTCAGCCCAATAGCGTCGAATCCATTGGATTCGAGTCTTGCGCTGATTGTAATCTTCTTCAGGATCTGTTTTATACATTTCTGCCAGATCCTCAGGCAGATCCTTCGAAGTTCCCCCACGATGCTGTCTGCCACCCTTCCTGACTGATTTCTCTGCAGCCATGAACTTCAAACTAAATGGTTTCAATATGCTCAAAGGCTTCAGAGATTTACGCTTGCTGGTCAAATAGGAACTGGCTTTAGGAGAATTGATATGATGCTGTAAGTATTCTGCAAACGAATGCAGACTATGAGAACCAAGGGATTCTCCCATGGACATGTACCTGTGACAGCATTAGAGATGCGAGGGAAGGGGAAGAGGTCATATGCATTCTCAGAAGATTTTGAAGATTAATCAATTTGAAGACATTGACCTCATGATGCAAAGACATTCACTTATATGTGGTGAGTTGGTTCCAGATTTGTACCAATCCGTGAATAAGTACAAGTGAGGAATCAAACTAGATAGGAAATCTAAGTGAATAGACTAGGCGTTATGAGATGCAGATATAATAGATCTAACATTGAGTAGGCAGAAACCACTTTCGGTAAGTAGGATGAATCTATCAAGATCAAAAAGGTGGTAAAAATAGAGTTATAATTACCGCACGACGAACTTCTAGATGGGAAGAATGAGAGACCGAGCAGTTCAGCCCACCGTGCCCTAACTTGGCAACGGAGGACACCTACGGCGACGGCGGAGAGGACGATGTCCGCGGCCGGCGTGAGGACGGCGTCGGAGAAGTCGCGGCAGCTAAGAGCTTCGTCACCGGCGTCGTCGCGAGCTAGTGGTGGCGCTAGGGTTTTGACGGAGGTGGAGAGGTGGAAGAAGGATTTCTTTACCGCAGGGGACAAGTATTTATAAGTAGGTGAGAGACACAGCGCAATTACGCTGGTGCCCCTGGCAGTTCACATCTGAGGGGTACGTGGCAAGCATGCAACATACTTAGAATTGTCCCACGTTCCCATGCCCGCCAAGTATGTCGGATGTTCGTTCCGGCTTCTTCGGATATCGACAATTTAGATGATTCATTTAAATAGGACTTGATGTTTTGTCTCTGTGTCTTCTGCTGACAAGGATGCAGAGAAGACATTCGATAGTTTCAATAGAATGCATATGATTTGGACAGATAGAGTTTGAGATAGGAAGCATAGAGAGATTAGGGTCCGATCACATTCACTTAGTTCAAAAGATTCAACTTGAAGACATAGCTATAAGTGAATGCTGTAGAGGACAGAATGCTAGTATATATATATGCAATCAAATCACTATAGCGCAGAAAAATCACGAAGATAAATTGAAACTGAAGACAAACCAAATGCAAAATCTTTGCAAAATAACGCCATGAGTGAAACACTTCAAACAGAGAAATTTGGTGGTGGCGTTACCCACCGTATAGGAAGTATTAGACCCAGACACGGCGCACAATTATCGTGGCGCTCTGAAGTCAAATTCCATGTTAATGTATTCACACTCAGAGTGTAAATCTTCATTGATTGAAGATATACATTACTTTGTGTGTTGCACATCTAAGTCATCAACATGCATAAGTGTTAGGATGTGTGCCTGATCATAGGACATTCGAGGATTCCAAGATATTTAGCTCACACCGTAACTTGCAAAACCTTTTCTCATCCAAGGGCTTTGTGAAGATATCTGCCAGTTGCTCTTCAGTGTTGACGTGCATGATATCTATATCTTTCTTCATAACATGATCTCTAAGAAAGTGATGACGTATTTCAATGTGCTTTGTCTTCGAGTGCTGGACTGGATTGTTGGCAATCTTGATGGCACTTTCGTTGTCGCAGAAGAGAGGGACTTGCTTCAGATCGATGCCATAGTCCTTGAGAGTTTGCTTCACCCATAGAAGCTGAGCACAACAGGATCCAGCAGCAATGTATTCAGATTCAGTAGTTGAGAGTGATACACAATTCTGCTTCTTTGAAGACCAACAAACAAGTGATCGACCAAGAAAATGACATGTGCATGATGTTGACCAACAAACAAGTGATCCACCTTGTCACCAGCATAATCAGCATTCGAGAATCCAACCAGATCAAACCTTGAGCCCTTTGGATACCATAATCCGAGTGTTGGGGTGTAAGCCAAATATCTAAGAATTCGCTTCACTGCTAAGTGATGCGATTCCTTTGGTGCCACTTGGAATCGAGCACACATGCAAACACTAAGCATAATATCTGTCCTAGATGCACATAGGCAAAGTAAAGAACCAATCATGAAGCGGTATACCTTTTGATCGAACTCGTTACCATTGTCATCAGGACCAAGATGATGTTTGGCTGGCATTGGCGTCGTGTAACCTTTGCAATCTTGCATGCCGAACTTCTTCAGGCAATCTTTGAGATATTTTTCTTGAGATATGAAGATGCCATTTCTTTGTTGACGAATTTGAAGACCAAGGAAAAACTTCAGCTCTCCCATCATGGACATTTGATATTGC
The DNA here is from genome assembly GCF_002162155.2 of Triticum dicoccoides. Taxonomy (NCBI): domain Eukaryota; kingdom Viridiplantae; phylum Streptophyta; class Magnoliopsida; order Poales; family Poaceae; genus Triticum; species Triticum dicoccoides. Next base: position 310,027,014 of record NC_041383.1, on the reverse strand, counting down.
TCTTGCATCATGTACCCAAACTCATCATTGTACTTCTGGTTGGTGCAGCCGAAGATTATGTCATCCACATATATTTGGCACACAAACAGTTCACCATCATATGTCTTCGTGAAGAGTGTGGGATCGTGGGATCCAGGTTTGAAGCCTTTGCTCTTCAGGAAGTCTTTGATTGTATCATACCAGGCACGAGGAGCTTGTTTGAGGCCATACAGTGCTTTGTTCAGCTTGTACACCATATCAGGATGTTTTGGATCTTCAAAGCCAGGTGGTTGAGCGACATATACTTCTTCTTCAATCTTGCCATTGAGAAATGCACTCTTTACATCCATTTGATATCGCAAGATGTTGTGATGATTTGCATAGGCTAGCAGTATGCGAATGGCTTCAAGCCTAGCAATAGGAGCAAATGTTTCATCGAAGTCAATTCCTTCAACTTGAGTATATCCTTGAGCCACAAGACGTGCTTTGTTTCTAACGAATTGACCATGCTTATCTTGCTTGTTTCGATATATCCATTTTGTTCCTATAATGTTATGCTTGCGAGGGTCAGGTCGCTTGACAAGTTCCAAAACATTATTCAGCTTGAATTGTTGAAGTTCTTCTTGCATGGCTTGAATCCATTCAGATTCCATAAAAGCTTCAGCAACTTTCTTGGGTTCTGATATTGACACAAATGAAAAGTGCCCACAGAAGTTTTCTAGCTGTGTTGCTCTTGAGCGAGTAAGCGGACCAGGCGCATTGATGCTGTCAATTATCTTCTCAATTTGTACTTCATTTGCAACACGAGGATGAACTGGACGAAGACCTTGCTCATGCTGATCATTGTCATCATTGGAAGTATTGTCTTCGGTCTGAGCATTATCTTCAGGTTGGTTTGGTGCAGAAATGATAAGTTCCTCTTCAGGCTGTGCTTCAGAGGGCATGATCTCACCAGTTCCCATCAACTTGATAGATTCACGGGAAGGAGCTTCATCAAGTGTACTTGGCAGAATTTCTCTTTGTGAACCATTGGTTTCATCAAATCGCACATCCACTGTTTCAACGATTTTGTAGTGGAAGAGGTTGAAGACTCTGTAAGAGTGTGAATCCTTTCCATAGCCAAGCATGAAGCCTTCGTGAGCTTTGGGTTCAAATTTTGACTTGTGATGGGGATCCTTGATCCAGCGCCTAGCACCAAAGACTCTGAAGTAGCTGACATTTGGCTTCTTGCCAGTGAGGAGCTCATAGGATGTTTTGCCTAGAAGCTTATGGATGTAGACACGATTGATGATGTGACAAGCTGTATCAATGGCTTCAGGCCAGAACTTTCTTGGTGTCTTGTACTCATCGAGCATTGTGCGAGCCATCTCAATAAGAGTTCTGTTTTTGCGCTCAACAATGCCATTTTGCTGTGGTGTGTATGGAGCAGAAAATTCATGAGTGATTCCCATTGTATCCAGATAAAGATCAAGGCCGGTGTTCTTGAATTCAGTGCCATTATCACTTCTGATATGCTTGATCTTGACGCCATAGTTGTTCATTGCTCGATTGGCGAATCGTCTGAAGACATCTTGTACTTCAATCTTGTAGAGAATTATGTGCACCCATGTGTATCTTGAGTAGTCATCAACAATGACGAAGCCATAGAGACACGCCGTCGTTGTGAGGGTGGAGTAGTGGGTCGGTCCAAATAAGTCCATGTGTAGCAGCTCGAAGGGTTGAGATGTTGTCATGATTGTCTTCGAGGGGTGCTTGGCCCTCATCATCTTCCCAGCTTCGCAAGCACCACACAAATGATCTTTCTTGAACTTGACACCTTCGATGCCTATGACATGCTTCTTTTTGACGAGAGTGTGCAAGTTCCTCATGCCAGCATGCCCCAGCCTTCGATGCCAGAGCCAGCATTCTGAAGCTTTTGCAAGAAGACATACGACAAGCTGTGGACCTGCTGAGAAATCTACCATGTATAGATCACCTTTCCTATACCCTTCAAAGACTAGAGATTTGTCAGATTCCATTAGTACAAGGCAACGATATTTTCCAAATATCACAATCATGTTTAAGTAACAAAGCATTGAGACAGACATTAAGTTGAATCCAAGGGATTCAACAAGCATCACTTTATCCATGTGTTGATCCTTTGAGATTGCAACTCTACCTAGACCCAATACTTTGCCTTTACCAGTGTCAGCAAATGTGATTTGACTCTTGTCAGATGGATGTAAGGTTGAGTCCATGAGAATACTTTGATCGCCAGTCATATGATTAGTGCATCCGCTGTCAATAATCCATTCTGAAGCTTTTGGTGTACCCTACATTGCAGTTAGAGGGATAGGCTTCACAATGTATGTTGTGAAGCATAAGCATTTGATGCACACTTGGATTATCACAGCATAGATGAGACTTAGCACACAGTATGTCAGGTAAGCAATTCATATGTGGAATACATAGTAAGTCATTTTATCATGCCTCCCTTTATGTTTTAGGTCCCCAGGAATTATATCGGACGCCATTGATTGCTGGCTGGAGACCACATTCTGCAAAAGAGAGTTAATTCTTCTTCACCACCCACATTTTTAGGGGTGGCTTAGAAGCAATGAGTCTAAGTGCAACATCTAAGAATTTCAGCTTTGAAGCCCTAGCAAATAGCCTTACAGGAGATGAATGATACTCATGTGAATAAGCAGAAAAGTTCTTAGTTCCATGAACATAGCGATTTGAAGACACACGCTCATATTCATGAGTCTGAGTATGATTTCCCTGCAAAACATTGGCGTTAGGGTGACTCAAGTGAGTCCTGTGTTCGTAAGTAGCCGTTGGACCATATGATGCCTTTGGTCTGGGGTTTGTCTTCTTCCCTGGTGGTGTCATGATAACATTCACTGGAAGATTCTCAAGGCAGCTTTTGGGAACCCAGATCTTCTTCATAGGAGGTCCATTCCTGCAGTTAGTACCAATATACCTGGCAAACACTTCACCATTCTGATTTTTGAACAGTTTATAGTTTGCATCAAAGGATTCATCAATGATAATAGGATTAGCACAGGTAAATCCAGATAAAGTAGATGGATCCACTGAAGGTTCCTTTGCAGCAACCCATGTGGTTTTGGGATACTGCTTAGGCTTCCAGTAGGAACCATCAGCATTCATTTTCCTCTCGAACCCAACACCCTCTTTCCTAGGGTTTCGGTTCAGAATCTACTTTTTGAGGACATCACAAAGTGTCTGATGCCCTTTCAGACTTTTATACATCCCTGTTTCAAGCAATGTCTTCAACCTAGCATTTTCATCAGCAATAGTAGTGGTATCCTCAAAAGAGGGGTTAGTTACCACATCAGTAGTTGAAGACAGAGCAACAGTAGCAGCAGTGGAACATTCAGCAATAGAGGTAGCGTTATCACACTCAATGCATTTTAAGCATGGTGGTTCAAATTCATCCTGAGCGGGACTGATCTGTTGAGTGCGAAATGACTCATTCTCTTTTTGAAGATCTTCATGAGTCACTTTCAGTTTCTCAAGCTCTTGCTTCCTTTGAAGATAATCATAGGAGAGCTTTTCATAAGTGGTTGAGAGCGTCTCATGAAGACTTTCAAGTTCTTGATACTTAGCATGAAGATTTTTTATGTCTTCAACTAAGGACTGCGAACGTGTCATTTCCGCGTCCAACAGGTCATCGCTTTTGTCTAACAGTTTTTGAGTATGTTCCATAGCCCTTTGTTGTTCAGTAGCAATTTTAGCAAGTGTTTTGTAGCTGGGTTTAGATTCAGAATAAGAGTCATCTTCACTTGATGTTTGAAAGTAAGCATCGCGCGATTTTACCTTGGCACCGCGTGCCATGAAGCAGTAGGTGGGAGCGAGATTGTCCTTGTCATCATCAACGTTGGAGTGGGAGTCATTGTCTTCAGTGTTGAAGATGGACTTTGCGATGTAGGCTGTGGCTAGAGCCAGACTTGCAACGCCAGAGTCGGACTCAGCTTCAGATTCCACCTCTGCCTCCTCAGACGCAGACTCCTCCTCTGAATCCATTTCCTTGCCAACAAAAGCACGAGCCTTGCCAGATGAGCTCTTCTTGTGAGATGAAGACCTTGATGAGGACTTGGAAGAAGACTTCGAAGATTTCTTCTTCTTCTTGTCATCAGAGTCATATTCCTTGTTCTTCTTCTTCTTCTTCTCGTTGTCCCACTGAGGACACTCAGAGATGTAGTGCCTAGGCTTCTTACACTTGTGACATGTTCTCTTCTTGTTGTCTTGAGTGGAAGCTTCATCATTTCTTGAACTGGATCGTGAAGACTTTCGGAAGCCCTTCTTCTTGGTGAATTTCCGGAACTTCTTCACAAGCATAGCAAGCTCCCTTCCAATCTCTTCAGGATCGTCAGAACCGCAGTCAGATTCTTCTTCTTCAGATGAGGAAACAACTTTTGCCTTCAAAGCACGAGTTCGGCCATAGTTGGGGCCATAGATATCTCTTTTCTCAGAAAGCTAGAACTCATGTGTGTTGAGCCTCTCAAGTATATCAGACGGATCGAGTGTATTGAAGTCAGGACGTTCTTGTATCATGAGGGCAAGGGTGTCAAAGGAGGTGTCAAGTGATCTCAGCAGTGTCTTGACAATTTCATGCTTGGTGATCTCAGTGGCGCCTAGAGCCTGAAGCTCATTTGTGATGTCGGTGAGGCGATCAAATGTGAGCTGGACATTTTCATTGTCGTTTCTCTTGAAGCGATTGAAGAGATTGCGAAGAACACTGATCCTCTGGTCTCTCTGTGTAGAGACGCCTTCATTGACCTTGGACAGCCAGTCCCAGACTAGCTTTGACATTTCCAGAGCACTCACACGACCATACTGTCCTTTGGTCAGATGACCACAGATGATGTTCTTTGCAGTCGAGTCCAGTTGAATGAACTTCTTGACATCAGTAGGGGTGACACCTTCACCAGTTTTGGGAACGCCATACTTGACGACATACCAGAGGTCGACATCAATGGCTTCAAGATGCATGCGCATCTTATTCTTCCAGTAGGGATATTCTGTTCCATCGAACACAGGGCAAGCAGCAGAGACTTTGATTATCCCTGCAGTCAACATAGCTAAACTCCAGGTGGTTAAACCGAATCACACAGAACAAGGGAGTACCTTGCTTTGATACCAATTGAAAGTGCTAGTTATCGACTAGAGGGGGGGTGAATAGGCGATTTTTATGAAAGTCTTCAAAACATGGAAGTTTCAAAGACAAACAATAGAAACAACCTAATTGATATGCAGCGGAAGATAAACTACGACAAGCAAGCCATAATCAAGTATGCAATAGCATTAACGTACGAAGACTAATAGCAGCTAGGTAGTAGGATCAGGATGGAAGATAGTATGAAGCCAATGAACAATAGTAGTCAAGCAATGAAGTCAATCAGATAAGAATATAAGCAATGACTTCACGAAGACAAACTCAAAGTAAAGGAGGGAAGAGATAGAACCAGTTGCTTGTTGAAGACACAGGATTTATTGGACCAGTTCCAGTTGCTGTGACAACTGTACGTCTAGTTAGGGAGGCTCAGATTCAACTCAGAAGACCGTGTCTTCACCTTATTCCCCTTGAGCTAAGGACACCCAGTCCTCGCCCAATCACTCTGGTAAGTCTTCAAGGTAGACTTCCGAACCTTCACAGACTTCATTCACCCGGCAATCCACAATGACTCTTGGATGCTCAGAACGCGACGCCTAACTAGCGGGAGGATACACAGTCCTCAAGTGTAATAAGTCTTCAGGTCACACAGACAAAAAGACTTCAGTGATGCCTAACACTCTTTGGCTTTGGGTGTTTGGGCTTTGTCCTCGCAAGGATTTCTCTCTCTCAAATGCTTCGAGGTGGGTTGCTCTCAAACGACAAAAGCCGTATATTAACTCTGAGCAGCCACCAATTTATGGTGTAGGGGGTGGGCTATTTATAGCCACTAGGCAACCCGACCTGATTTGTCCGAAATGACCCTGGGTCACTAAGGAACTGACACGTGTTCCAACGGTCAGATTTCAAACACACACGGCAACTTTACTTGGGCTACAAGCAAAGCTGACTCATCCAACTCTGGATAAGATTTGCTCTCATTGTCTTCGCTCGAAGACATAGGATTTGGATTGAGCATCACTTCAGTCACTCTGACTTAGTTCACTTGGACCCCACTTAACAGTATGGTGGTTCCTATGACTCAACAAAGAAGAAAAGGAAACAACGAAACCACACAGTCTTCATGCTCCATAGTCTTCACGCAATGTCTTATCATATCATAGTCTTCAATATGAATATCTTCTCGTACCACCATTGTTGTCAATGTCTTCTTGCATTTTTAGGGGTCATCTCCGGTAGGTAAACCGAATCAATGAGGGACACTACCTGCGTTATCCTGCAATTCTCACAAACGCATTAGTCCCTCAACCAACTTTGTCGTCAATACTCCAAAACCAACTAGGGGTGACACTAGATGCACTTACAGGAACTGTATGTCGTATATCGCACACACATTGATATGGCTGCCTGTTTCTGTTGTTCTTCCTCATCACAAATAGTTCTGCTAGATCAACCATATGCCCAACATCGCGCACGCACCTAAATTCTGAACCGTGTTTGAAGTGTTTGCCATCGCAAAAATTTTGCATCTTTTTTGATGGTTTTTTCACAGCATCGTTTGCGATTATTGCATCGCACACTGTCGGGGGTTGGGTGCGACATATGCCAATGGATGGCTTATCATGGTGGGAGCGAGTAGAACGTCGCCGGTGCCTGGAAGCGGGATAAGGCGTAGACACGAACGCCAGCTTACTTTACCCAGGTTCGGTGCTCTCCTAGGAGATAACACCCCTAGTCCTGCTCTGCGGGGTCTCCGCATGATCACTATGGCACAAGTGATACAATGGTGCTCCCTGAGTTGTGTGCTAGAGGCAGAAGTAGGCAAGGCTAGCTCTCTTCCTGCTCTAGGGGGGTGGCTAGTTCTAATGGAGTGGGAACCCTTTGCATGGGTGGCCTGGGGGGTTTATATAGGCCTACCCCCCAGGGGTACAATGGTAATATAGCCGACTACTGGGCCCGGCTGTCAGTGTCTCCAGCCTCCGGCTTCTCCGCCGATCGCTGGGGCCCGCCGACTGGTGGGCCCCGCCGACTGGTTGGTGGCTGCTTACTGTAGCCGTGTCGTTAGTGACGGGGGCTTGGTCATCTTAGCATGGCTACAGTCCCGCCGCCTGGTGGGAGGCCACTGTAGCCACACCTGGTCTTATCAGCTTAATGGCATGCCTGCCTCGGGACAAGGGATGGCCGCCTGCTGGAGGCCGGCCCCTCTCGAATCCGCCTGGTCGAGCTTCCGCCGTCTTCCTTGGGGTCACCGCCCGATAGGGCCCACCTCTGGCAGGCCGTACCGATAGGCCGTCGTGGGGAACAGGGTTCCGCCTTCCCGGAGCGACGTCAGGGGAGACATGGCACAATGCCCCGTCGTGCGGAGATCTCCTTCTGTAAGGAGCACTATAACCATGCCCGTCCTGAGCGTTGGAGGCGACGCGCCTTACTGTAGCCATGCTTTGACTTGTACTCTTGATGGGGGCTCGGCCGCACTGTAGTCGTGAGGTGGCCGCCTGCCCGTTGCCACCCTCTTTGGAGGGCGGCTGCTAGGAGCCGGCCACTCGGAGCACCGTAGACTTGGGTCGGCCGCCCTCTGGCAGCCGGCCGCAGAGCCAGCCGGCCCCAGAGGGCGGAGCTTCAGCTCGGGGTCCAGCCAGGCGGGGCTGGCCCAAAGTCTTGATAAATCCAGGGACTCGGATGAGCCTACCCGTGGCCCATTACTCCGACAGTAGTCCCCGAAGCCGGTGAGGCACCGTGGTCGAGGGGCTGCGAGGCCTCAGCGGCTTCCTCCCTCACCGGGCTCCGGGAAGGCACCGGTCCGCCGTGCAGCCGGCGGACTGCTGAGGCCGACTTCTTCTAGACGGAGCTTGCACTGTTGGTTTTTTGAACTTCAAGGCGGGAAATAGGTGGCATGCCTGCTAAGCTTCCCAGGCCGCCGCACGCCACAGAGGCGCCACGTGGCGCACATCAGCCTGGTCAGCCTGCCACCCCACGTTTCGGACGGGACGTGACACAGGGCCGGGCCCGCCACTATCGTGCCTCAGCGATCGGGTAGATCCATTGCACCGAAGGGGACGGTTGACATCCCCCACGATCATCAACGGTGTGGTAAGTGCACGCGGGAAGCGGGGGCCGTGGGGACGTGGGCGCAGTTAATCCCACGACCCCACGCCTCGTCCCCTCGGCTTCTAGCCCGGGCACTATAAGTAGGGAGGGGGAGAGGTGCGGCAAAGCTCCTGCGCCCCTCCCACTCTTCTTCTTCTTTCTCTCACCCCCGCTGCCGCTGCTGCCGTAGCGCCGCCGTTGTCCACCACTGACGCATTTCTCCTCTTCGCGCCGCCAGCCGGAGCCATGTTCGACTGGGATGGATCGACCGTCATCGAGGATCACATCTCCTTCCTCTGTGACACGCGCCAGATGCCCAGCGCGGCCTTCGTCAAGGCGCGGGTGCCACCATTGATGGAGATCTCGCCGGTGCCGCAGGAAGGTGAGCGGGTTGTCTTCCACTCGCATTTCTTGCGCGGCTTCGGCCTCCCAGCGAGCGACTTCTTCCGCGCCTTCCTCAACTTCTACAATCTTCAACCTCACCACCACACGCCCAACGCCGTGACTCTGCTCTCCGCCTTCGTCACGGCGTGCGAGGGCTACCTCGGCATCCTCCCCACAATCGAGCTATGGGGAGCATTCTTTTATGGAAAGCCCGGCACCTCCGCCAAGGAGACGGCGGCCGAGTGTGGGGGCTTCGTTGCCGTGCACCGGCCGGGGAAGCGGAACGCCTTCCCCGTCATCAAGCTGGCGCAGTCGGTGAAGATGTGGCAACAGTCCTACTTCTATGTCGAGAACGTGGACCTGACTGCCGACTTCCTCAACCTGCTGGCCTACGAATCTGGCCCCCCCACCGGAGCTCGCGTCTCTTGGAAGTACAAGCCGATGCCGGTGTCGACGGACACGGCGGTCGCCATCGGCCGACTCTGAGTGCTCCAGGAGTCGGAGGGCCTCGTGGCCTCTGACCTCCTCGTCGCCTTTGTCGAGCGCCGGGTCCTCCCGCTCCAGAGCCCCCCTCATATGATCTTCCAGATGGGCGGACACCACGATCCGTGCCGGCTGTGCACGAAAGGGATGTCGACCGCTGAAGTTTCGCTGATGGTAAACGAGATCTCCGACCTCAAAATGTCGGAGAAGGAGTGGCGGTACGGGAAGCGGCCATACTCTCGCCACAACCCGCCTCCCGCTGTAAGTTTCTTCTTTTTGTCCTTTGAACTGTTTCCTTCAGCTTTGTTTCTCCTCATGACGCCGCCCTTTCTTGGTTGCAGATTTACATGTCCGAGGCAACGGCCGCCCTCCTGGGGCCGGGTGATGCTCTCCAGGCAGACAGGGCGGAGAGCGATTTGGACGACCCCAACTTGGGGGCGGCCGCCCTGGCCGACGATGTGACAGGTGGGGGTGGCAGAGCGGACGGCAGTAGTGGAGCAGGAGGCTCCAAGGGAGGCGGCAGCGTGGATGCTTGGCCCGACGACGACGAAGACGAAGACGAACCGCGCCCTGCCCGGAGCTCCGCCAACACCGGTGCCGGCTCCACTTCTGGACCGCCCGCCCAAGGCGGCAAGCACAAGCGGAAACAGGGCTCGACCCTATTCCGCAACGCTCCAAAGAAGCCCAAGAACCCGGCCGCAGCGACCAGGCGGAAAGAAACCACAGCCAGGGTGGCCCAATATCAGAGCCAGCCGAAGGTGCCTGTTATGGTGTTGGCGTAGGCATTATTCCCTCACTCCTTGTTTTTTCGTCAATCTGGCGTGAAAGCCTTCTGACTTGTCTTCTCGTTTCAGGGCCCCGCTAACCCTCGAGAAGTCAGGCGCCGCCTCAGTCCTCAGGTCGGCAACGACCTCCTTGACCAGCCGGCCAATCGACCCGGCCGCCGACCTCCAGGAGGCGACAGAGCGGAACACGCGGGAGGCGCGTGAAGAAGAGGTCGACCGCCTGGCCAAGGAGCAGGCGGCCTTGTCCGCCGTGTCTGCTGAGAGGGCGCTGGCGCAGGCGGAAGCCCAGGCCGCGGAGAAGAAGTGGCTCGCGGAGGCCGCACGCCGCCAAGAGCCGCTGCTCGTGGCGCCTCTGAACACCACGCCGCCTCTGCCTGAATTCGAGGCAACGGCCGGAGGAGCCGGCGACAACTTCCTGATCCGAGAGCAGGGGAGCAGCGACGTAGCTATGTCGGACGTCTTCGTGCCGCCGCCCCCGCCCCCACCGCCTCCGCCAGCCAGCAAGCCGCGGGACAAGCAGCCAGTGGCGCCGCCGGTGCCGCCAGTTGACAATACAGTGGTGACGGTCCTAATCCCTACGGTCCGCCTACCCACGCACCGTCTTTTGGAGAAGGCGGCCTCAGCACCGCGGCCGTAGGAGGTCGGCGCCGCAAGCTCGTCGGCCCCTGATACCGAGGTGACCAGCGCCACGCCCGTGGGTTGGATACACGGGGGCAGGACTGGCGCCCTGAACCAGGCGTCTCATGACGTCGAGGCCAAGCTCCGGGCAGAGGTGGAGGCGCTCAAGTATTGCAACGAGGCCTACTTGGAATCGCGCACCGCCATCCAGGTAAGTTATCTTTTGGTTTCTTCTTCGGATGATCTTTTTTGCTTCTCTCGTGGGGGCGCGCAAGCGCACCCACTCGCTGTAGTCCCCAAGTTCCGGGCCGGCTGCTGAGGGTCGGAACTTTATCTTGCAATTGTCGACTGCTGATTTCATCTGATGCCTATCCTGCAGGACTATCAGAATCTCCGGGCGACCGCCTACAACTCCAAGGTTCGGGAGCTAGAGGCGCAGACAGCCGATCTGGCCGAAAGCCGGCGTAAGTTTCTGTCTTCTTTCTTCGCGGGGGCACGCTGGCGCAGCCGCGGGATGTAGTCCCCGAGGTTCGGGCCGACTGCTGAGCAGTCGGGCCGAATCTCCTCAGTTGTCTTTTTCCTTGTCAACTACTTCTTTTCCTCGGGGGCGCGCCGGCGCGCCCGCGGGCTGTAGTCCCCGAGGTTCGGGCCGACTGCTGAGCAGTCGGGCCGAATCTCCTTGGTTGTTTCTTTCCTTTGTCTTGTCTGCTTGACTGATGCCTTCTTCTTCTCTTTCTTTCTTCAGAGGCTAATGCCACCCTGCAGCAGCAGCTGGGCGATGCCAAGACCGCCTAGCGTGGCAAGGAGGCAGAGTGCAGCAAGTTGGCGGAGGAGCAGGACCGCCTAGTCGCCCAACTTGCCGAACACGCGGAAACCCTCTAGGCGACCCAGCTAAAGGCGGAGACGGCGGAGACTAGCCTCCTCGCCGATTTTGAGATCGAGCGCTCCGCCTAGGCCGACAAGGAGGCCCAGGTGACGGCCTGCTTCAGCAGCATTGAAGACTTGGTCGATGGTAAGCCTCGCTCCCTTGGTTTCTTGCTTTGAGGTATCGGCCCTTGGTTTTAGTCTTGGCCTTTTTCTTCTTCCGCCCGGACAGACATCTTCCCGGACCATTCTGTAGATGCGATCCAAATGATCGAGGCCCAGTGCAAGGAGCGAAGGGCGGAGGGTGCACAGATCGCCGCTGATGCCCTGTAGACTCTTGGCGAACAGGTCCTCAGCATTCAGGCCCGGCTTTGGCCTGCTCACCGCGTGCTACGCCGCCTCTAGCGCATCGGAGCCCAGGCGGTCTCCGCCCTCTAGCCAGGCTTGCCGGCTCCGTGCACCCCAAGTCGGACTGCCGACTGGCTGGAGGTGGCGGTCGGCCGCTTGGAAGCCTGGAAGGGCTCAGCAGCCTGGGCAGGGGCACGCCGGGCCTTGGAATTCGTCAAGGCGTGGTACCCTGGGCTAGATCTAGCCCAGTTGGCCACGTTCCGACTGGAGGCGCAGGAGGAGCTGGCAGTAGTGGAAGCTGAGCTTGTCAACAGGGCGGCGGCGATCGCCGACTTCACCGACACCAGTGTCTTTGTACCGGAGGTGGTCGAGGAAGGCGGCGAAGCTCTGCACGAGTGTCTTGGGTTAAACCCAGAGGACAACAAAGATTCTGCTGAAGTCATCGACTCCAGCGACGAAGGGGAAGACGGGGAGGAAGAAGGAGAGGAGGAGGAGGAGGAAGACGAGGAGACTGACGTCGACATGCCGGAGGTCGGGGCGGACGGTCAGCCCTAGCCTGACCGGGCCTCAAGCAACAAGCCATGCACCGAGGTGCCGCCCGCTACTGGAGGCGTCCAAGTGGGGGCGGACCCGCCGCCCGTTCCTCTGACGGACGCCATCGACTCCATCCTCCAGCACTCCAACGCCCCGCCTACTACTGGTGGCTCCTCCATCCAGATGGAGCCGCCTGCTGCGCCAGGTGGTGCAGCCGACTCCAGCGTCCAGCCAGAGTCCTTGGCCACACCATCCGGCACCGTCTAGCCGGATCCTTCTGCTGCACCAGGCGGCGCCGCCCCCCGGAGCCTTCTGTTGCGCCAACCGGCACCGCCTAGCCGGAGTCTTCTGCTTCTCCTTAGGGTTTATCTGTTTTCTGCTTGCTGTTTTGAATATTTTGTTAGATTCGCGCAATTCCACCCTCGGGGTGTATATCATACTTTGTTTGAATGCTGGCCAGAGGCCTTTATCCATGGAAATATTTATCATTGCTTATGCTTTGCTTTGCCGACTTCCATCTTTCCTTACTTTTTACTCCTTGGTTTTTCCTTTGCCGCCCTCCCTTGGCTATCCTCTTGCCAGCCAAACAGCCGCTCTGCGGACTGCGGCTAGGTTGAGTACTTAGTCATTTGGAGGAGGGCTAGTACTTAGCCATTCGGGGTGTTGGCAATGAAAGGTAGGAGTCGGCTGGCCGGCTGCTCTACAGCCAGTCAAAAAAGGTGAGATGTCGGCCTCTGCTATATGCATTTTGTCCTTAGTCAATTTTTGTGTGAGCACCAGTTTGGGACCCCCGCCTCCCATACAGTCGCTCTACGAGCTGCGACTTCTGGCAAGGGAAGTGTCTGGTGCCAGCACACTACTTGTCTGGCCGCGGGAGGTGGCATATAGCAGAAGGCGGCGTGCCTCCGGGCTGACTGGTCGAAACCAGTGCCAGGCGGAAAAAACTATACATACTCGTGGCATAATTCTTATCATATAGATAAAAGAGGGCAGTCCCCAAGCTCTTCTCGGGGGACCCGGAGTCTTTATACATAGTACAAAAGGTAGCTTGATACATACTGCTTTCAACTGTAAAACCTTCGGAGGAGGTTTGCGTTCCATGGCCTCTCCGTCTCTTTGCCTGAATCGTCCCTCTTGCGCGCTCTGGGCTTCTGGGCATCGATCAGATAGTAGGCATCATTACCCAACACCTTACTGATGATGGAAGGGCCTTCCCAAGGTGCCGAGAGCTTGTGCTATCTGGCTGTTTGCTGGATTAGCCGGAGCACAAGGTCTCCCTCCAGGAAGGATCTCGGCTTCACCTTATGGTTGTAGTATCAGCGTAGACTCTGCTGGTAGATGGCCGACAGGCTGAGTGCCAACATCCGGCCTTCCTCCAGCAAGTCGACGTTGTCTTATCGTGCTTCCTTGGCATCCGCCTCGGTGTACATGGTGACTCTTGGGGAGTCGAACTCAATATCTGTCGGGATGGCGGCTTCGGCACCGTAGACGAGGAAGAAGGGCGTGAAGCCTGTTGACTTGTTTGGAGTTGTGCGCAGGCTCCAGAGGACGGCCGGCAGCTCGTCAAGCCAGCAGCCGGCCGACTGCTCCAGAGGCTTGACCAGTCGGGGCTTGAGGTCGGACAAAATGAGGACGTTTGCACGCTCCACTTGGCCATTTGACTGTGGGTGGGCAACGGACGATAAGTCTAGGCGGATGCCCTTGTTGCACAGAAACGAGCCAAGGCTCCTTTGGCGAAGTTGGTGCCGTTGTCGGTGATGCTGTGTGGGATGCCGTATCGCGTGGTGATGTTGGCGATGAAGGTCATGGCAGTCGGCCCATTCAGCTTCCTGATTGGTTTTGCCTCTATATACTTAGTTAACTTGTCCACAGCAACAAGCAAGTGAGTCATGCCACCACGGGCCATCTTGAATGGCCCTACCATATCAAGACCCCAAATAGCAAAGGGCCAGGCTATGGGAATGGTCTTGAGTGCAGAAGCCGGTAGGTGTGGCTTGGAGCGGAACCTCTGACATCCTTGACATTTCTGAACTAGCTCTTTGGCCTCTTCCAGGGCAGTCGGCCAGAAGAACCCGTGGAGGAAAGCTTTGGCCACGAGTGATCTTGAAGCCACGTGGTGGCCGCACTTGCCCTGGTGGATATCTCTGAGTATTGCTTGGCCTTGGTCCGACTCCACGCAATGCTGATAAACTCCTGTGACACTTTGTCGCACCAGCTCTCCGTTGACTATGGTGTAAGCTGCAGCTCGCCTCTGCACTTGTCGGGCTGAGATTTCATCGGTTGGCAGCTCTTTATTCACCAAGAAATTGAGAATCGGCTGAGCCCATGAGGGTGCCACAATTTCTTCGACTGCGACTACTGCAACTTGTATGAGGGCGGTTGGGCCAGGAGGCGGTGGGTTGGCAGCTGCTTCCACGTGCTGTGTTGAAGAAGTCCCCGGGCCGACTGCTGAAGTCCCGGGGCCGGGTTCTGAAGTCCCTGGGCCGGGCGTGGCTGTAGCAGTCCCCGGGCCACCTGTCGAAATCCCCGTGCCGGCCTATGGGGTCGCCAAGTCGGATCCGACTGCTTCGGGGGGGGCCGGCACAAAGATGGAGTCTGAATCAGGAGATGGCTTGACAGACGGCTTCAGAAGGCGGCGTAAGGCGACACCGGCTGGTATTGCTTGTCGGGTGGAGCCAATCCGTGCCAGGGCATGTGCTTGCTCGTTGTTATTTCTTGGCACGTAAAGGAACTCGCACCCATCAAAGTATCTGCTGGTTGCTGCACGAGGAAGCGGTAGCTTGCCATGTTTGCATCCTTGGCGTCCCAGTCATCTGATGACTGTTGGACCAGCAAGTCGGAGTCACCATAGCACAGGATCCGGCGAATGCTGAGTTCCTTGGCAAGTCGGAGCCCGTGTATGAGTGCCTCATATTCTGCTACATTGTTGGAGGCGGCGAAGTGGACTTGCAACACGTATTTGAGCTTGTCGCCCTTGGGAGAGGTGAGGACGACGCGAGCTCCCAGACCAGTGCACATTCTTGAACCATCAAAATACATCCGCCAATGGGTGGAGTCTGGTGCAGGCGGCAAATATTGGGTCTCGGCCCAATCGACGAGGAAGTCGGCCAGCACTTGTGATTTGATGGCGGTGCGAGGCTGGTAGTCGATGGTGTAAGGGGCCAGATCAATAACCCACTTGGCCAGTCGACCAGAAGCATCCAGGCTTCCAATGATCTTAGCAAGCGGGGCTGTGCAGACGACATTTATTGGGTGCTCTTGAAAGTAAGGCTTTAGCTTCTTGGTAGCAAAATGCACACCGTAACACATCTTCTGGTAGTGGGGGTAGTTTTGCTTGGAGGCGGACAATACTTCGCTCAAGTAATACACCGGTCTTTGGACCGGCAATGCTTTGTTCTTCTACTTGCGCTCTACTACCATGACTATGCTGACAACCCGACTGGTGGCTGTAATGTAGAGGAGCATGGGCTCCTTCTCAGTCGGAGCCGCCAGGACAGGCGGGGTTGCCAACATCTTCTTGAGATGGAGAAATGCTTCGTCCGCCTTGTCGTTCCACTCAAAAAAAGTGGTCTTCTTCATGAGTTGGTACAGGGGAAGAGCCTTCTCGCCCAGCCGACTGATGAAACGGCTGACTGACGCCAGGTAGCCGGTGAATTTCTACACGTCCAGCAGTCGGGTGGGCACTTTCATCATCTCAATTCCCTTGATCTTCGCGGGATTGCACTCTATGCCGTGCTCTAAGACCAGGAAACCAAGAAGCTGGCCAACTGGCACTCCAAAGACACATTTCTTCGGGTTGAGCTTGATTTGGAATCGCCGCAGGTTCTCAAAGGTCTCCTTGAGGTCCTCTAGCAGTGTGCCACGCTTCTCTGTCTTCACCACCACATCATCCACATATACATGGGCATTTCTGCCGAGTTGCTTGAGGAGGCACTTCTGCATGCAATGCTGAAACGTGGCGCCGGCGTTTCTCAAGCCGAACGTCATGGTCAGGGAGCAGAAGGCTCCAAATGGCATGATGAAGGCGGTCTTCAGCCTGTCAGCCAGGTTCAGCTTCATCTGGTGATACCCAGAGTATGCATCCAAGAAACTCAACAGCTCGCATCCGGCTGTGGAGTCTATCACTTGATCAATCCTTGGCAGGGCGAAGGGATCTTTGGGGAAGGCTTTGTTGAGGCTGGTGTAGTCAATGCACATGCACAACTGCTTGTTTTTCTTCAACACTAGGACTGGGTTGGCCAGCCACTCTGGAAAGAATACTTCCATGATGAATCCGGCTGCTAGAAGCCGGGCTATCTCTTCTCTGACAACTCTTCTATTCTCTTCTGACAGGTGGTGCAAAGGCTGCCTGACCGGCTTGACGTTAGGTCGGACATGTAGCTTGTGCTCGGTGAAATCCATTGGAACACCCGGCATGTCTTTGGGAGACCATGCAAAGATGTCCCGATTCTCACGGAGGAAATCGACGAGCTCGCTTTCCTATTTGCTGTCAAGGCCTGTGCCTACGACAACGTGCCTCTCTCGGTGCTCCGGGTCCAAGGGTATTTTTTATGTTTCCTTGGCCGGCTTGAACGAGCCCTCAACCTCCGACTCCTGGGGGTGGGTGACATTTCCGGCTTCTTGCCTACCAATGCCACCACCCAGTCAAGGAGCCACTTCTCGGCTGCAATCACGAGGGACTCGGCCAGCCGGCTACTATCTGCGGCGCAAGCGATCGACTTCTTGTAGTCTCCGACTATTGTCAGGATCCCCTTGGTACTCGGCATATTCATCTTGAGGTAGGCGTAGTGGGGGACTTCCATGAATTTGTCCAGAGCAGGCCGGCCTAGCAATGCATGGTAGGGGCTCTCAAGGTCCACCACTTCAAACCAAATTGTCTCTCGGCGGAAGTGATTCTTGTCTCCGAAGAGGACATCAATCTAAGTCTTGTCGATTGGTGAGCAGGAAAGGCCAGGGACTATGCCATGGAACATAGTGCGACTGGGGGCGAGCTGCCTTTCCTTGATTCCCAACTTCTCCATCGTGTCACGGTACAGGATATTGATGCTGCTGCCGCCATCTATCAAGACTCTAGAGAAACGGGCTGCTCGCCTCTCCGTTGCAAGGGTCGCTTCTAGGACCAGGGCATATGAACCAGGGGAAGGCATCACTTCCGGGTGGTCGGCCCTGCTCCAACTGATGGGCCTCTCGGACCAATGCATGAACTCTGGAGTGTTGGAGGCCACTGCTTGCACTTCTTCTTGTTGTTGCCGCCTGTTGCGTCTGTCATCGGCCACGCTGGTGAACACAACATAAGCTCCATGTTCCTCTGGGTACTCATCTTGGATGGCGCTGACTGGTCGGGCCGCCGGCTGCTGGGGCTGAAGAGGCGGCGGTCCGGTAGGCGGAGGAGGCAGGATTCCATCTCCCTTGGCAATTCTGGTGAGCCAGTGACACTTCCAAGTGGTGTGGTTGGATGGCTTCACGCCGCTATGGAACTTGCAGGGTGCATCCATGGTCTGCTCGTAAGAGAAGGCAGGCAACCAATTGGACTTGCCGCCCTTCTACCGCTTGGGGGCCGGCTGCCCTTCTAGCTGCTGATCCTCGACCGTCGCCACCTGCCAGCTGGTGGAAGCCGGCTGGATGGCCTTCCGCTTATTATCACCTGGTTCCTGGCGCCGACTGGTGTCACCAGCCGGAGTCCGAGGGGCCTGAGGTGCCACCTTGCTAGACGCATCAACCAGGATTTCCGCCTTCATGGAGGAGTCGGCCGTGGCGTGCTTGTCGGCGATGACCAGCAGCTCATCGAGGGTCTCGAGCTCGTCGCAGAGGAGTCGATGCTTGAGGAGGGTGCCCTCTCGGCACCCGACAGTGAATTACTCGATCGCCTGCACCTCGTGCACGCCTTCGCAGGAATTGCGCAGCTCGGTCGAGCGCGTGAGGTAGTCGCGAGTTGACTCCGTGGGCCCTTGGACGCACAAGGAGAGCTGTCGGGGCTTGGGAGCCCGCTTGTAGGTGCTGGTGAAGTTGCGGATGAAGACCTCAGTGAAATGAACCCAACTGTTGATGCTACGGGGCTTCAGGTTGTTGATCCATGTCCAGGCAGTTCCTTGAAGCATGAGCGGGACGTACTTCACGGCAACGCGCTTGTTGCCGTTTGCTATACTGACGGCCGTGGAGTAGTCGACCAGCCAATCCTCCGGCTTCACGGATCCGATGTATTTGTGCGTGTCTCGCGGGAGGGTGAACCCCTTGGGGAAGGGCTCATCTCGGATTCGGGGCCGAAACAGGGCGGGCCCAGCGCATCTTCTTCTTCAAGCGCCAGGGATCGGTTGAGACAATCGATCCGATGGCGAGCATCATTCTCTCCGACTTCCTCTCGACGGCCAAGGCGGTCGCCGAGTGTCGGATGCGTGACAGGAGGCGGAGTGGGGTACCTCGCTCCATGAGGCGGGGGAGGCGGCAGGTCGCCTCGCCGCTCTACTGCACGAGGGCGGCTGTCCTCATCCCGCTCGATGGAGAGGCATGTCCGGCTGCGGCTGGCAGCCGGCTCGTTGCCCTTTCCTCTGCGGGCGCCACCAGTCGGCGTCCGGGAGGTCGCCCCATCATCTTGGCGTGGGGGCGGCTCGTTGTTTCGTCGGGCTGGGACTTCAGCGCGGCAGGCGGCCTCGTGCTGCGCGGCAGCCGCGTCAAGGAACTGCTGGACTCGCTCCGTCATGTGGTGGAGCTCGTCACCGATGTATTTGTTCAGTTCATCCGTTACCGCCTGTGCGGCCCAGATGTTCTCTGCATGCGTGGCGTAGACGGGGCATTTCGCCCCGAACATGCTGGTGATGGTCGCGCCACGCTGCCGAACTGTGCCGAGGTGGCAAGGCCTGTCAGGAGCCGGCGTGCCGCCTACGGCCCGGTCCATCTCGCGCCGATAGGCGTCCGACAGCCGACGCATGCTGGCCAGGCAGCCAGCATTTTTGACAAGCTAGAGGCGGCGTGCCTCCAGCACCTTAGCATCCGCGCCCTCGGGAATGGGCGCCATGAGGTCGCGCAGAGTGGCGTCAAGGGGATCTTGAGCACGCCCGTCCAAGTGATCCTCACTGTTGATGACGAGTACCTCCATAACGGCGCTCCCGCCGCTGTACTCGCGAGGAGGCGGCTCGTCGTAGACCACCATGTTGGTGGGGAACGTGTCGAGCGACGCCGTGTTGGAGTCGACGATCATTGGATCGGTCGAGCCGACGGACTCCAGGTCCACAGCGGGCTCGCTAATGACATGGAGCTAGTCGAGGAGGCTGACAAGGTGGCTCTCAGGGCAGCATGTGCCCGCATCAGAGGCCGGCTCGTTGGAGAGGTCGATCTCGCCGACAAGGTCAGCGAGGCAGCTCGCCGTGCAGGCGATCTCCACGTCGTGCAGCGCATCGAGGCTGACATCGTCAGGCGTGCTTGGCTGGCTTCGCTCGCCAGGAAGGAACAGGGTTCCCATCCAGAGCAGATCTCCGGGAGATGGTGCACCTCTCCCCACGGTGGGCGCCAAATGTCGCGGGTTGGGTGCGACATATGCCAATGGATGGCTTATCATGGTGGGAGCAAGTAGAACGTCGCCGGTGCCTGGAAATGGGATAAGGCGTAGACATGAACGCCGGCGTACTTTACCCAGGTTCGGGGCTCTCCTAGGAGATAACACCCCTAGTCCTGCTCCGCGGGGTCTCCGCATGATCACTATGGCACAAGTGATACAATGGTGCTCCTTGAGCTGTGTGCTAGAGGCAGAAGGAGGCAAGGCTAGCTCTCTTCCTGCTCTAGGGGGGTGGCTAGTTCTAATGGAGTGGGAACCCTTTGCATGGGTGGCCTGGGGGGTTTATATAGGCCTACCCCCTAGGGGTACAATGGTAATCTGGCCAGCTGCTGGGCCCGACTATCAGTGTCTCCAGCCTCCGGTTTCTCCGCCGACTGCTAGGGCCCGCCGCCTGGTGGGCCCCGCCGACTGGTTGGTGGCTGCTTACTGTAGCCGTGTCGTTAGTGATGGGGGCTTGTTCATCTTAGCGTGGCTACAGTCCCGCCACCTGGTGGGAGGCCACTGTAGCCACACCTGGTCTTATCAGCTTAATGGCGTGCTCCCCTCGGGACAAGGGACGGCCGCCTGCTGGAGGCTGGCCCCTCTCGAATCTGCCTGGTTGAGCTTCAGTCGTCTTCCTTGGGGTCACTGCCCGAAGGGCCCACCTCTGGCAGGCCGTACCGACAGGCCGTCGTGGGGAACAGGGTTTCGCCTTCCTAGAGCGACGTCAGGGGAGACATGGCACAGTGCCCCGTCGTGCGGAGATCTCCGTCTGTACGGAGCACTGTAGCCATGCCCGTCCTGAGCGTTGGAGGCGACGCGCCTTACCGTAGCCATGCTTTGACTTGTACTCTTGATGGGGACTCAGCCGCACCGTAGTCGTGAGGTGGCCGCCTACCTGTTGCCGCCCTCTCTGGAGGGCGGCCGCCAGGAGCCGGCCACTCGTAGCACCGTAGACTTGGGTCGGCTGCCCTCTGGTAGCTGGCCGCAGAGCCAGCCGGCCCCAGAGGGTGGAGCTTCAACTCGGGGTCCAGCAAGGCAGGGCTGGCCCAAAGTCTTGATAAATCCAAGGACTCGGGTGAGCCTACCCGTGGCCCATTACTCTGACACACACAGTTTCATTGAAGGGTCTCTGATTGTAGTGTCGCGTTAGTAGCATCCCGCAGTAGTGTTGTTACATAACATAATTAGATGTTTAATTTGGTATTGCAATCATGTCATGTTACAAGTATATATATGTTGTTGTTCTGTACACAGAGCATAGATGTTCTGCAGACAGAGCATATCACAACACACTAGGTAACACAACAGCGATGAATTCAACAATCGCAAACAGTTCATCCGAGTGACCTGTATGCTCTGCATCGCACACGCCTTCATCTGGAAACCCGTTTCTTTTGTTCACCCTCATCGCAAACAGTTAATTGAACTGAATCATATGCCCTGAATCGCACACACAACAAAAATTTGAACCGTGTTTGATGCATCCGTCATCGCAAACATTTTGCACCCTTTTTGACGGTTCTTTTACACCACCATCTGCGATTAATGCATCACACACAGTTTTGTGAAAGAGTCTCTGATCGTAGTGTCGCATTAGCAGCATCCTACAGTAGTGATGCCACATGGGGTGATGAAGGAGGTCTTCTCTTCGTCTTCCTTGGACATGAATATCTGATGGTATCCGGAGTATGTATCTAGAAAAGGAGAGAAAATCACACCCGGAAGTGGAATCCAAAATCTGATCAATGCGCGGTGAGGAGAATGGGTCCTTCGGGCATGCCTTATTCAAATCCATGAAGTCTATGCAAAGCCTCCATTTCCCATTGGCCTTGCGCATAACCACTAGGTTTGCTAACCATGTTGGATGTAGTAGTCCTCTAACCAAACTAGCTGCCTCAAGTTTCTTGATCTCCTCGGCAATGAACTCCTGGTGCTCCAAGGCCTGCTTCCGCACCTTATGCTTGATGGGTTGGGCATGTGGGTAGACAGCAAGGTGGTGCTCGATTACCTCCCTGGGAACACCAGGGATATCAGATGGTTGCCAAGCAAACACATCGATATTCGCCCGCAGGAAGGCAACAAGCGCGCTTTCCTATTTGTCATCGAGGGTGGCACCGATAGTAAAAGTACCATCAGTACCAGCCAGCCCTGCCGGGACCTTTTTCACATGGGGTGCAGCAGCCTTGGTCCTCTTGCTGTTGGGACTCTTAGGCATGTGATCAATAGGTGCGGCACTCCATAGAGGTAAGCTTCTCGGATTCCTTGCCAGCGTCCCAACTATCCTTCTTCTTTCCCTTGCTTTCCTTGGCGGGCACTGTGGCTTTAGCGGCCTCTGCGGCTACTGCGTCCCGGTAGTTCTTATCCACGGATATCATCGGATCTTTCTTATCTGACGCAATGTAAATAACGCCCATCGGCGTGGCATCTTCAAGGTGTTGTAGGCATAGTAGGATGCCGCCATGAATTTGGCCAGGGCCGGGCACCCAAGGATTCCATTGTATGGTAGGGGGAGGTCGACCACATCAAACACAATCTTCTCAGCCCGGTAATTTAACTCTCCCCCAAATGTCATAGGCAACATGATCTTTCCCTTACGACGACTACTGCCGGGATTGACTCCTTGAAACGTGCATGTGGCCTTAAGCTCTTCCTCTGCTATCTGGAGCTTGCTGAGAACTTGTGCGGAAATCAGATTCAACCCAACCCCTCCATCAACCAACATCTTTGTGACTTTGAGGTTGCGGATCGTTGGTGAAACCAACAACGGCAAGCACCCTACCGTAGTGGTGTGGTAAGGGTGATGCTCTTCATCAAACATGATGGGAAGCATGACCATTTGAGCGACTTTTGAGACCTTGCCGCTAGCTCCATGGCATTGACCTCACGTGCCCACTGTTTAAGTTGGCGGTGAAAGCAGTGCAAATATGCACCCCCGTCAATTCACATGGCGTTACTGGCCTTTTGGTATTCCTGCTCGCTGGTTTCCTCTTCATTCCCTCCATCACTTTCATCGTTGCATTCCTCCTTCTCTCGGCCCCTAGAAGGTTTCCCTTGGTTCCCAAATGCCTTGCCGGGGCAGTTTGCTTCACCGCCCAGGCCCTTTCCGCCAGTATCGTTATGACCTGTTTCCTTATCATGCTTCTCATACTCAACCCTCTGCTTCTTTACGAGCTGCTCAACCTGATGAAACTCCTGAAGATCGTGGACCTTGTTCTGATGAATCTTGTTGTACGGTCCATCACCTTTCCCAGCCTTCTCGGCAGCCGCAGCCTCACGGTAGTCAGCACGCGGCAACTCCCTTGCTAGGTGCTTTGGCTTTAGCCTTCTTGTCGGTACTAGGCATGCCTGATCTCTCAACGGTCATCACTGCCTTATCCTTGCACTTCTTGTTGCACTTCTTGTTCTTCTTCTTCTGACTAGTGGACTCGTCATCATCCTCTGGGTCGATGTCGATGCAATCTTCCTCTCCAGGGAGTTTCCTCCCCTCTTCCACCTGAGCACACTTGTCCACCAAGTTATATAGCTCCTTCACAATCTTGGGCAACCGAACGTTCATCTTGGAACGTATCCTGTGATTGCACACATTTGATTGGAAGGCGGTTATCATAGCTGCCAGGTGGATATCTGGGATATTTCTGTGGACTCGACCAAATCTCAGCAAATACTTTCGTAGAGTCTCTCCCTCTTTCTGCTGGAGAAGCTTCAAGTCGCTGGGACGCCCTGGTTCTTGATGGCCGCCAGTGATGGCGCCAATGAACTCATGGCACAGGTCAGCCCAGATCGAAATGGAGTTCTCTGGCAGGTGCATCAGCTAAGACCTCACATTTGACTTGAGTGCCAAAGGGAAGTAGTTGCAAACACCTTCTCATCTCTTCCCCGACAGCCTGAACAGCGATGGTCTAGATTCTCAAGAACTTTGCCGGGTTCAGTCTCCCATCATACTTCTCAGGTTTCTCTGGCTTGAACATGTGAGCGGAGGGCAAACAGACTTGCCGTAGCTCATGGGTGAAGCTAGGGCACCCGACCTCAAAAGGCAGGCACCCGCCATCTCCGAGAATGGGCTCGTTGACATCGTGGCCGTTGCACCCATTGAGATGGAAGTGGTTGTCGCAGCGCCGCTCGATGACGATGTGCATGCCTTCCCTCTGCCTGTCCTTTGAGGCTCGCCGTTAGCCTTGATGTGCTCAAGGGTCGGAGGAGGCCATTGAGACGTCATCGGGAGTTTGGTCACATGGCTCCCGTGCTGCTTGCAGAGGTGGGGACTGCATCGTGGGGGTGGCCCCTTCCATGCGGCCAGCCGCACGAGCCGTTGTCATTGCCTGGGGAGGCCATGGCAGACCAGCTCACTGTGGTCCTCCTGCCTTGGCGAAACCAATTAGACTTTGGATGGTGGCTCGCCACTCATCCATCTAATCGGCTACCGGTGGAAATCTCAGCAGCAGCTAGGCCCGCGCCATGGCCTTTGAGGTGGTGCTTGGAATAGGTGATGATGATGTAGACCGCAGTGTCGCTCGGCTCCTGATGGTGCCGGTGGCGACCACGCCCTACCCTAGCTGTTGCAAACCAGCCGCTTGGATGGCATGGTCACTACAAAAAAATACACTTCCGTGATGAGACGTGTTTGTCACAGTAGGTCACGTTTTCTGTCATGCATGTACATCCATGACGATTTTATGACAGAATCAAGATAGTCATACCTGTGTGGTCATAGAAGTGTCCCATGACATTACCAAAATTATCATCACGGAAGTGTCCACTTCCATGATGATAAATCGCGTGTCATAGAAGTGCTTTCGTCAAGGGTGACCAACACCTGGCATCCACTATAACGGCTCACCGTTAAGCTATCGGGTCCAGTGTTGGGTCCGATAACCCGTTAATAGCCCTGACCAATGGGTATTTTCCACGTGTAAAATCATCATTGGCTGGACGAAACACGTGTCAGCTCACCGTTGGGACAGATGTCATCCACTCATTGGACTGAAGGCGCCTATGATCCGTTGACACGTGGCACGGCCCAACAGAGGCCCTATCCTGTGAAAAGGCCAGCCCGTTTGACTTGGTCAAAAGGTGGCGGGCCGGCCCATGGAAAGCCTGTTAACGACATGTTCTTATATAGCCCATTTACAACCCGCTAACCCAGGGCCCGTTACGACCTATCTGAATTAGGCCCAGTAGCGTCATCTGGGTCGTCCAATATGATTCCAACCCATTTTAACTTCCTGCCCATGTATGGCCCATGACGTCTTTCAGCCCATATGAGGCCCTTTGTAACTCTTGGCCCATTAACGACCCGTGGTGAAACTGGCCCGTAATGAATAGTGTATCACTTTATACCCATTGACGGTCCATTATTCCATTGGGCCGTTTATAGCCCATGTTATCTTTTGGCCTTCTCAGGGCCAATTTATTCTTGGGCTCATTTCCAGCATTCGGTTACTTACGACCCGTTATTGTAATTTTCTGCTTGTGGGCCAAATTCAGCCAGTGGTTATGGCCAGCCCGTTTGTGGCCCGTTAATACGTTGGGCCATTTTCATAGTGTCATCAAATACGGCCAATTAACGACGGCCTGTTATGGTCGGCCCATGAACGGACACTTCCAAGTTGTCACACCCTAGCTAGTCATGCATTAGAGTGTTGCGTCATGTTTATTCTTTCATCAGAAACCTGAAATGGGGATGACAGAACCCCCAGTCCCCTCTGAAACCAATTAGGGTTTACTAAAAACTTTTTCAATGAACCTGAAATGCCCTTCTAAAATGCCCATCATTTTTGTCTTGGTTCAGAACCTCTGCCAAACGTGATGCACATTTTCCTAGGCCATCTTAGGGTTTTTGAATTAAATCATAAATATTTGAATTTGGGCATTTAAAATTATATAAAATATTTAAATGCTCAAATATCTCCAAACTAAAATGTTTCATGTTGGGAATAATCCAACTATGGACCAGGAGTGGTTTGGTGATTTTAGGAGTTGCCTAAGTATTTTTATTAATTCAACAAAGTTGCAGAAGTATTAAAAAACAGAAAACAGAGAAAAATAGAAAAACCTTACCTGGCGCCAGCACCCGGGCCACCTGCCGGCCCTGCCCAGCGCCGCTCCAGCGAGCTGCTTGCCGGCCAGGCAGGCAGGCAGGTGCCCGACGGCGACCGCAGCGCGCGCCACGCACCTGCTCACCGCCTCGCCGCTCCCCTCGCCCAGTGACGTCGTGGATCGCCCTCCCTCTCTCCCCCGAACCCCCCAGACACCCCCTTTCCTCTCCAGCTCCTCCCCCTCGCGCCCCCCCAGCCATGGCCGACGCTACCGCCGCCGTGCCTACGTCGTAGCCGCGCTCCCCGCCGCCCGTGCGTCCTCTCGTCGTGTCCAGGAGCTCCGCCGCTGTCCACTTCATCGAGCAAGCCGAGCCCCGAGCGCTCGCAACGCCTGAGTCCACCGCAACGACCTCGCCCGAACCGCCGTCGCCGGAGATCCCCTTCAACGCCGTCGTCACTCCGGTCCGTCCCCGGCCGCACCAAGGGCTTCGTCGAACTCCCCGTGAGCTTAGCCATCTTCCCCTCCCTCCTTTTCTTGCTCCTGAGCCGTGTAGCGACCTCCCGGAGCTCAACCGCACCCACCACCGTGGAGCTCGTCGCCGACGTGCTCCCGGTCACCCTTCGATCACTCCACGGTGTCCATCATGCTCACCGCGTCACGCAGCACCTAACTAGCTACTCCCCGCACCTCACCGACCCCCCTAGAGACAAGTTCGACTTCGGCCGAACTCCGGTGGCCGCCAAAGTCGTCACCGGCGCCAACTCCGGCCACCCCGACCCCAACGGACTCCACCAAGAGCTGCGGCTCGACCTCAGCTCCTCTCCGGTGGCCTCCGCGGCTCGTTTGGTTGCCGGAACGGCAAAAATCACTTCCGCCGCCGCGTCGGGCTCGCCGGCGGCTAAACGCCGGTGCAGCCGACCCGGGTTTGACCACGGGTGGGCCCTGGTTGACTCCCCTGAGTCTATGACAGGTGGGGCCCAGCCCTGCTAACTAATTAGGATTAGTTTAAATTAATTTTAGTTTAATTAATCACACTGACACGCGGGACCCACTGTCAGGTTTGTCCCGGACGTGTCCCGTTGACCTGCTGACGTCACACTGACGTCAGGCTGACGCAGTAATTGATTTTCTGGATTTAATCTAATATAGGAAATTCCAGAATATAGTTTAAACTTCAAAAATTCATAACTTTTATTCTGTAACTCCAAATCAGACAAATTATATATGAAAAATGATCAGAAAAATCCAATCTATCCATCTGTACTATTTTCATGCATGATTAAACAAGTTAACTTGATGTTTAATGCAGAACAAGGAAAAACACTTTAAAGGGCCATGTTTGAGTTTGAAATTTGAATCTTTGATTCAAATTGGTTCAAACCCTTCTGGTCTTAGTTGCATTAGCCCAACTCACTCATATTGCCATGTTTCATGCATGCATCATATTGTTGCACATTGTTTGGTGATGGTTGTGTATCGGTGTTCTTGCGGCAGGTTCTGCCTCCGAGGAGTACCGTGATTACCCTAACGAAGAACCGTATCAGTGCATCGAACCATCAGGCAAGCAACCAACCATTTGACCATATCGATACAATCCCATGTTCTCGCTCCTGCTCTCTTTTACTGCATTAAGACAACGCGTTTCAAACTGCTGTGTGCTACGGTAGTTGAACCCACTTCCTCTGCATGACCTGTCATTGCCACAGTAACTAGATGAAACCCACTAGCATGTGTAGGAGTTGATTGAGCCATATGTATGTGTTGTTCCTACCTTGCTATGCCTGCTATGCTTAGAGTCGTGTCAGGTCTGGTTCATCTGGGTGATGGGCTAGAGTGAAATGATTATGTCGGTAATGAGAGTGGTGTGGTGAACACGATTTGGTAAAGGTATCGATGAGAGGCCATGTAGGAGTACATGGTGGATTGTTTCATTGAAGCCGACCTTAAGCACTGAGATCTGTATGTGTGATTTAAGAATCAGCTACTACCATGCATTGGGCCCGAAACCAATGGACCCTCTCGGCTTCTTATTCACCCTAGTTCTCCGTCCAGGAGTTGCAAGTAGTTTCTGGTGTTTGTAGCCTACTGGAGGCCGTGGACAGCGCTGACCGGAGGGGTGGGCTGTGATGCGGTAGGTACGTGGCCGGGGATACCGGGCACCCGTTAGGTGTCACGGTCCCCTGTACACATCGTTCGGGGCCATATGGGAAACCTCGGCCGGACTCCCTGCGGATGGAACCTGGATAGGCGATAAACCTGGATTGGAAACTTAGGTGATTAGGTAGGTCATGGCCGACACCCACGTTGGGCTTCCGCTTGAAGGTTGCCGAGTACATGTCGTGTAAACGACGGTAAGTGGTGAGAGCGTGTATGAAGAAGTACACCCCTGCAGGGTTATCATGATCTATTCGAATAGCCGCGTCCGCGGTAAAGGACTACTTGGTTGCCTATACAGTTCATAGACAAGTAAATGGAAACTACTAAAAGCCTCAAGATAAGTGTGAGTGCCGAGGATGGCTCTTCCGTAGGAAGACGGAGGTGGATCCTCGGTAGTGTATTGAAGTGGTGAGTAGTGGACTCGTGTACGCAAAACCATTTCAAGTTGGAGTCTCGTAGGATAGTCTAGCCAAGAGTCAAAGCTGGCTTGCTGCAATAACTCCACCAACCCTTCTTGATAATGTGCATGTATGTAGGATCTGATGTAAGTCTTGCTGAGTACCTTTGTACTCATGTTGCTATAATTTACATTTTATAGAAGACGCTGCAACCCCTTCTGATGGGTTCTTCGTAGATGTTGACATCAATGAGTAGGCTAAGGCCCAGGTGGTGATCCTGAGCTTGTGAAGGACCACGTAGTATAGCTAGGCTTTCCAAGCCTCTTTTATTTTACTAGTTGTCTGTACTCAGACAAGCTACTTCCGCTGCTGGTTTGTATGACTGTATGACTTGAATGCTGGGTCGTGT
This sequence comes from Triticum dicoccoides, assembly GCF_002162155.2. Lineage (NCBI taxonomy): Eukaryota > Viridiplantae > Streptophyta > Magnoliopsida > Poales > Poaceae > Triticum > Triticum dicoccoides. The sequence goes on along the minus strand of NC_041383.1, from coordinate 309,998,285 downwards.
GACCCGTGCCTATGTGTATGTTATGTATGGCTCTCTGAGCCTTAAATAAAGTACTTGTGTCATAGAGTCATGTTGTGATGCCATGTTGTATTTGCACATATCGAGCATATTGTGTGTATGATATTGAAATGCTTGGTATGTGTGGGATCTGACTATGTAGTTGTTTATCTTTAGTAGCCTCTCTTACCGGGAAATGTCTCCTAGTGTTACCGCTGAGCCATGGTAGCTTGCTACTGCTCTGGAACACTTAGGCTGGCCGGCATGTGTCCTTCTTCGTTCCTGTGTCTGTCCCTTCAGGGAAATGTCACGCATTGAGTACCGGAGTCATGTTAGCCCGCTACAGCCCGGTTTACCAGAGTCCTGCTAGCCCAGTGCTACAGCCCGAACCCACTTGCTGATGACTGACACGTTCGAAGCTGGGTCATGGATGCCTGTCCCTGTAGGTCTGCGCCACTTTGGGTTTACAACTAGTCATGTCAGCCCGGGCTCCTTATCATATGGATGCTAGCGACACTATCATATACGTGAGCCAAAAGGCGCAAACGGTCCCGGGAAAAGGTAAGGCAACCCCCGTGGGGATACCGTGCGTGAGGCCGCAAAGTGATATGAGGTGTTACAAGCTAGATCGATGTGACATCGAGTCGGGGTCCTGACAGCGTTGGCATCAGAGCCGGACTGCCTGTAGGTTCTCCAAGCCAAACTGGTCGATGTTGAGTCTAGAAATTCTTTAGTTATATGTAGGGGAATTGTTTGTGGGTTGGAATGTAAGGCTCTTTTTACTCCTTTATCTTATGACATTTTGATCTGAGTCAGTCTATTCTTCCACTGGGGGTTAAGGAATTAGGATCTATTCTCTCTATCAGGATCACGTGTTACTAATCAATAGTACCTTATAGGTTTGATGGATACAAGCCTAGTTCAGTTCTACTGTTACACTATGTTGCTAGGATGGACCCAGAACTTTATATGATGCTGTTGAGTGTGTATGAAATCCTTTGTCAAATGTCTCAAAATCCTTCTTGAGCATTTACAGCTGTTATGCTGCCAAAATTTTGCTAGAAATTCTAATGCCTCTGCATTATGGTTGTGCTTTCAGATGGCCACTCGCGACCTCAATCAAGTGGTTCGCCTGACTCGATGCCTAGATGTACCCGGCCATACCGCCATGTTGGTCAGGGTAATGACTGAGGCTGGATACCGTTGGTATCCTGAGTACACGGTCAAAGAGCAATTTCGAGACTTTAATCAAAGCCAGTATCTCTGCACTGTCAGGATATTTCCATCTTATCCTGGATCCACCGAGCCCCTTCACTGCTCCTATGGACTCGGGGTTACTATTGAGATGGCTGTGCAGGACGCCGCCTACTCTATGATGACCATCATGCGAGTCAGGTCTGGCCTATTTCGGGACTCTGATTTCCGGTATATGCCAGGATCACTTCCGGGAGCACAAGGGTATCTCCAAGCTATCTATGCTGACCCCACTCAGGAGGATTCACGGACTCGCACCACTGCTGAGATGCTCGAGGATAAGGACCGTGAAAATCGGGCCTTGAGGCTAGAGCTTTTCAATACCCGTGCTGACCATTGGGCCACGTTGACTCGGTTTGCACCGGCGGTGCAAGCTGGATATTCGGATATCCGGTCTCTCTATCCTGTGAGATCTGCTCTGCCAGACGTGATGGGTTGGCGTGATGTAGGAGGCATCACCCCACCTCGCGGTCCCCGCAGGCCACCGTCTGTTGGTCCAAGACCTCATCCTAGCCCCTATGGTCCACAAGCTCCGCGAGATCGTCTGTTTCTGGATGATCATGTTGAGCTTCCAGGCTATGGAGGTGACTTCTACGAGGACTACTACGGATCGGTCTGAGTTAGTGGTAGTATTACTAGTTCGTGCTAGCTGTGTCGTCTATCGTCCTGCGTGACTCGTGGGATATGACCTAGTTTGTACCGCCTTCCGGAGGTGTAGAAAAATAATGTATAGGAGCTTGGAATGCCTCCGATGAGATGTAATCCTCTTTTCACCGTAATAGTACCTTGTTTGGTCTTGTACTAAACCTTGTATGGTGTGTATGACGATGGAATAAAGAAGCAGTTTCTGTATCTACCATGTCATACGGATGATCATCTTGCATTCTGAGTTACTCCTTACATTCTGTATTCTATGTCGGAAACTTATCTTTCTGACTAAATCATTGTCTTGTTTACCTAGGATGGTCAACACGCACAATAACCCTGCTCCTCAAGAGCAGGCCGAAGGCAGTGAAGTCAGGAATGCAAATCTGCCTCATCCTCCTTCCCTAGCCGAGGTTATGATGGAAGCCGAAAGAAACAAGCGGGAGACCAACCGTTTGTTGGAGCGTATTGAACAGAACACAGCACACCATCAGAGGACTAACGTGGTGTCACTCAGTGATTTCATCAAGTTACATCCACCCACGTTCCACCACTCCGTCGAGCCTCTCGACGCTGATGACTGGCTTCGCAGTATTTCTCACAAACTGCGCTCCGCGCTAGTAGCCGAGGCTGACAAGGTCACCTTTGCTGCATATCATCTTGAAGGCCCCGCCAGTCTATGGTGGGAGAATTATGGAGCTATGCGCCCAGTGGGCCATGTCACTACTTGGGCTGAATTCAGCAAGGCTTTCCGTGAACATCACATTCCGGAGGGTCTCATGGACTGTAAACGTGAGGAATTTTGCAGTTTCACTCAGGGCCGACTCTCTGTGGATGCTTACAGCAGGGAGTTCGGTAACCTCGCACGATATGCCACTGAGGAAGTTTCTACTGATGCCAAGAAGCAAGCAAGGTTCCGTAAGGGGCTTAGTCCTGAGCTTCGCCGCGACCTCTGTCTGCATGAGTGCACATCTTTTCAGAAGCTTGTTAACAAGGCCATCAGTGCTGAGACTGGTCAGACTGATTATGACGCAACACGCAAGCATGGCCGTGACGTGGGTTCCTCATCCAGTGCTGGTCCTCAGAAGCGCCGTGTGTGGGTGCCTAACACTGCCCTGCCACCCAGGTTCACACCGAGGCCATCCTTCCAGGCGCCTCGCCCCATTCAACAGTCTGCACCAGCCAAGCCCTATGGTGGTCCAACCAACAATGCTCCTCCACGTACCAGTTCCGTGACTTGTTTCAAGTGTGGGGAATCTGGCCACTATATGCGTGAGTGTCCCCAGACCAACCCCAACCAACCTGCTAAAGCTGTTGGCCGTGGCAAGCCGACAGGGAAAGTGTTCCACGCCAAGCCGACCACCGCTACACGTGGCCATGTCAACTGTATCTCTGCCGAAGAAGCTCAAGAGGATCCCAACGTCGTTCTCGGTACGCTCCTTGTTAATTGCCACCCGACATCTGTTCTTTTTGATACAGGAGCCTCTCATTCATTTATATCCGAGAACTATGCTCGTGTGCATAACACCGCATTCTGTGACATGCCATTCACTATGGAAATTTCTACTCCCGGTTCTAGATGGCAAACCTCCAGGGTAAGTTATGGAAATGAAATCCAAGTCGATAGACTTGTTTTCCTTGCATCTTTGATAGCTCTCAAATTTTCAGATATTAATATCATTTTGGGTAATGACTGGATGTCAGCTCATCATGCCAAAATTGATTGCTTCTCTAGGACTGTTCAACTCACTCATCCTTCGGGGAAGATAGTCAATGTCTTGACCCGAATAGCCAAGCGACAGTTATATTCTCTTAACGCCAGCCCTTTGCCAGACCTTGAGGACGTCCCGGTAGTCCGTGACTTCCCGGATGTCTTCCTAGAGGAATTGCCAGGTGTTCCACCTGACAGGGATGTTGAGTTCGTAATAGACCTTATTCCAGGAACCGTCCCGATTGCTAGAAGACCCTACAAGATGGCACCACTAGAACTAGCCGAGCTTAAGAAACAACTCGATGAGTCCTTGAAAAAGGGTTTCATCCGACCTAGTTCATCTCCGTGGGCTTGCCCCGTCCTCTTCGTCAAGAAGAAGGATGGTACGGACCGGATGGTTGTAGATTATCGACCTGTCAATTTGGTCACAATCAAGAACAAATATCCGCTCCCCAGGATCAACGACCTGTATGATCAGCTCGCTGGATCCTTAGTCTTCTCCAAAATGGATTTGAGGTTGGGCTACCATCAAATCAAAATCAGAAACGGGGACATTCCTAAAACGGCCTTTGTTACTCGTTATGGCCAATACGAGTACACCGTCATGTCCTTCGGTTTAACCAACGCTCCAGACACCTTTTCTCGGTTAATGAACTCAATCTTCATGGAGTATTTGGATAAATTCATCGTTGTTTACCTCGATGATATACTCATCTACTCCAAGAACGAGGAAGAACATGCCGAACATCTAAGGCTAGTGTTGAAGAAACTTCGAGAGCATCGCCTTTATGCCAAGTTTTCTAAATGTGAATTTTGGTTGTCAGAAGTGACCTATCTGGGTCATGTAATATCTGGTAAAGGTATTGCTGTTAACCCCGAGCGAGTTCAAGCCGTCCTTAATTGGGCTCCACCTGAATCGGTCAAGCAAGTTCGGAGTTTCCTTGGCTTAGCGAGCTATTGCCGTCGCTTTGTCGAAAATTTCTCCAAAGTTGCTAAACCTCTAACCGAACTCCTCAAGAAATATAAAAAGTTCGAATGGACTCCACAATGTGAGCACAGCTTTCAGGAACTGAAAAGACGCCTGACTTCTGCTCCCGTACTGGTACCGCCAGATTTCTCTAAGGACTTTGTTATCTACTGCGACGCCTCGCGACAAGGACTAGGTTGCATTCTCATGCAAGATCGACACGTAATTGCTTACGCCTCACGGCAATTGCACCCACATGAGGAGAATTATCCTACTCATGATCTAGAGCTTGCAGCCGTAGTCTATGCACTTAAGACCTGGCGACATTACCTCCTCGGTAATCGTTGCGAAATATTCACTGATTACCAAAGTCTGAAGTACATCTTCACCCAACCGGATTTGAATCTCAGGCAAAGACGTTGGGTTGAGTTGATCACAGATTTCGACTTAGGAATAACTTACACCCCAGGGAAAGCCAACGTCATGGCTGATGCGCTAAGTCGTAAATCTTATTGTAACAACCTGATGTTACAACAAAGTCAACCGCTTCTCCATGAGGAATTTCGGAAGCTTAACCTTCACATTGTTCCTCAAGGTTTTCTTTCCACCTTGGTGGCGAAACCTACCCTTACGGATCAGATCATCAAAGCACAGAAGGTAGATCCGGGAATTTCCCGCATCAGGAGAAACATCAAGAAAGGAGTTGCGAATTGTTTCTCCATTGATGGTCAAGGGGTCGTGTACTTCGGGAATCGACTAGTGGTTCCCAAAGTGCGAAACCTGAGGCGATTGATCCTTAAGGAAGCTCATGAATCTCCTCTCACCATTCATCCCGGTAGTACCAAGATGTATCAGGACCTACGCCAGAGGTTCTGGTGGACTAGGATGAAGAGAGAAATTGCTCAGTACATTGTTAATTGCGACGTTTGCCGTCGTGTAAAAGCAGAGCATCAACGGCCTGCTGGCACCCTTCAACCCTTAGCTATTCCTGAATGGAAATGGGATAAAATTGGTATGGATTTCATTACCGGTTTTCCCAGGACCAAGAGAGGGAATAATGCTATCTTCGTCGTTGTCGATCGCCTTTCCAAAGTAGCCCATTTCTTACCTGTTCATGAGAGTATAACCGCTAGTCAATTGGCAGACTTATACATCTCCCGAATAGTGTGTCTCCATGGTGTTCCTTTGGAAATTAACTCGGACCGAGGAAGTCTTTTCACCTCTCGATTTTGGGAAAGTTTCCAAAATGCTATGGGAACCCGTCTTTCTTTTAGCACCGCTTTCCACCCTCAGTCGAGTGGTCAAGTGGAACGCGTCAACCAGATTCTAGAAGACATGCTTCGAGCCTCTGTTATCTCTTTCGGAATGGAGTGGGAGAAATGCCTTCCATTTGCCGAATTTGCTTACAACAACAGCTATCAATCTAGCTTGGGTAAAGCCCCTTTTGAAGTTCTCTATGGGCGACGATGTCGAACACCCCTTAACTGGTCAGAAACTGGGGAAAGACAATTCTTTGGCCCGGATATGATTCAGGAGGCAGAAGAGCAAGTTCGCATCGTTCGTGAAAAGTTGAAAACAGCCCAATCTCGTCAAAAGAGTCAGTATGACCGAAAACATAAGGCTATGACTTTCGAGGTTGACGAGAAGGCTTACCTTCGGGTTACCCCTCTGAAGGGAACCCATCGTTTCGGTATCAAAGGCAAATTGGTTCCCCGTTACATTGGACCTTTTCGTATTCTTGCTAAACGAGGAGAAGTTGCCTACCAGTTGGAACTACCTCCGCACCTCTCCAGAGTCCATGATGTCTTCCACGTTTCTCAACTCAGGCGTTGCTTCTCGGATCCTATCCGTGGAGTGGACCACGAAACGCTTGATCTCCAAGATAATCTCACGTATCGAGAGTACCCCATTCGCATCCTCGATCAGGCCGAGCGTACCACTCGACGTCATAATATCAAGTTTCTCAAAGTTCAATGGTCGCACCATTCTGAGGATGAAGCCACTTGGGAAAGGGAGGATCGTCTTCGACTCGAGTATCCCGCCCTCTTTCCGAAAGTACCCAAATCTCGGGACAAGATTCTTTTGAGTGGGGGTGAGTTGTCACACCCTAGCTAGTCATGCATTAGAGTGTTGCATCATGTTTATTCTTTCATCAGAAACCTGAAATGGGGATGACAGAACCCCCAGTCCCCTCTGAAACCAATTAGGGTTTACTAAAAACTTTTTCAGTGAACCTGAAATGCCCTTCTAAAATGCCCATCATTTTTGTCTTGGTTCAGAACCTCTGCCAAAAGTGATGCACATTTTCCTAGGCCATCTTAGGGTTTTTGAATTAAATCATAAATATTTGAATTTGGGCATTTAAAATTATATAAAATATTTAAATGCTCAAATATCTCCAAACTAAAATGTTTCATGTTGGAAATAATCCAACTATGGACCAGGAGTGGTTTGGTGATTTTAGGAGTTGCCTAAGTATTTTTATTAATTCAACAAAGTTGCAGAAGTATTAAAAAACAGAAAACAGAGAAAAATAGAAAAACCTTACCTGGCGCCAGCACCCGGCCCACCTGCCGGCCCAGCCAAGCGCTGCTCCAGCGAGCTGCTTGCCGGCCAGGCAGGCAGGCAGGTGCCCGACGGCGACCGCAGCGCGCGCCACGCACCTGCTCACCGCCTCGCCGCTCCCCTCGCCCGGTGACGTCGTGGATCACCCTCCCTCTCTCCCCCGAACCCCCCAGACACCCCCTTTCCTCTCCAGCTCCTCCCCCTCGCGCCCCCCCCCCCAGCCATGGCCGACGCTACCGCCGCCGTGCCTACGTCGTAGCCGCGCTCCCCGCCGCCCGTGCGTCCTCTCGTCGTGTCCAGGAGCTCCGCCGCTGTCCACTTCATCGAGCAAGCCGAGCCCCGAGCGCTCGCAACGCCCGAGTCCACCGCAACGACCTCGCCCAAACCGCCGTCGCCGGAGATCCCCTTCAACACCGTCGTCGCTCCGGTCCGTCCCCGGCCGCACCAAGGGCTTCGTCGAACTCCCCGTGAGCTTAGCCATCTTCCCCTCCCTCCTTTTCTTGCTCCCGAGCCGTGTAGCGACCTCCCGGAGCTCAACCGCACCCACCACCGTGGAGCTCGTCGCCAACGTGCTCCCGGTCACCCTCCGGCCACTCCACGGTGTCCATCATGCTCACCGCGTCACACAGCACCTAACTAGCTACTCCCCGCACCTCACCGACCCCCCTAGCGACAAGTTCGACTTCGGCCGAACTCCGGTGGCCGCCAAAGTCGTCGTCGGCGCCAACTCCAGCCACCCCGACCCCAACGGACTCCACCAAGAGCTGCGGCTCGACCTCAGCTCCTCTCCGGTGGCCTCCGCGGCTCGTTTGGTTGCCGGAACGGCAAAAATCACTTCCGCCGCCGCGTCGGGCTCGCCGGCGGCTAAACGCCGGTGCAGCCGACCCGGGTTTCACCACGGGTGGGCCCTGGTTGACTCCCCTGAGTCTATGACAGGTGGGGCCCAGCCCTGCTAACTAATTAGGATTAGTTTAAATTAATTTTAGTTTAATTAATCACACTGACACGCGGGACCCACTGTCAGGTTTGTCCCGGACGTGTCCCGTTGACCTGCTGACGTCACACTGACGTCAGGCTGACGCAGTAATTGATTTTCTGGATTTAATCTAATATAGGAAATTCCAGAATATAGTTTAAACTTCAAAAATTCATAACTTTTATTCTGTAACTCCAAATCAGACAAATTATATATGAAAAATGATCAGAAAAATCCAATCTATCCATCTGTACTATTTTCATGCATGATTAAACAAGTTAACTTGATGTTTAATGCAGAACAAGGAAAAACACTTTAAAGGGCCATGTTTGAGTTTGAAATTTGAATCTTTGATTCAAATTGGTTCAAACCCTTCTGGTCTTAGTTGCATTAGCCCAACTCACTCATATTGCCATGTTTCATGCATGCATCATATTGTTGCACATTGTTTGGTGATGGTTGTGTATCGGTGTTCTTGCGGCAGGTTCTGCCTCCGAGGAGTACCGTGATTACCCTAACGAAGAACCGTATCAGTGCATCGAACCATCAGGCAAGCAACCAACCATTTGACCATATCGATACAATCCCATGTTCTCGCTCCTGCTCTCTTTTACTGCATTAAGACAACGCGTTTCAAACTGCTGTGTGCTACGGTAGTTGAACCCACTTCCTCTGCATGACCTGTCATTGCCACAGTAACTAGATGAAACCCACTAGCATGTGTAGGAGTTGATTGAGCCATATGTATGTGTTGTTCCTACCTTGCTATGCCTGCTATGCTTAGAGTCGTGTCAGGTCTGGTTCATCTGGGTGATGGGCTAGAGTGAAATGATTATGTCGGTAATGAGAGTGGTGTGGTGAACACGATTTGGTAAAGGTATCGATGAGAGGCCATGTAGGAGTACATGGTGGATTGTTTCATTGAAGCCGACCTTAAGCACTGAGATCTGTATGTGTGATTTAAGAATCAGCTACTACCATGCATTGGGCCCGAAACCAATGGACCCTCTCGGCTTCTTATTCACCCTAGTTCTCCGTCCAGGAGTTGCAAGTAGTTTCTGGTGTTTGTAGCCTACTGGAGGCCGTGGACAGCGCTGACCGGAGGGGTGGGCTGTGATGCGGTAGGTACGTGGCCGGGGATACCGGGCACCCGTTAGGTGTCACGGTCCCCTGTACACATCGTTCGGGGCCATATGGGAAACCTCGGCCGGACTCCCTGCGGATGGAACCTGGATAGGCGATAAACCTGGATTGGAAACTTAGGTGATTAGGTAGGTCATGGCCGACACCCACGTTGGGCTTCCGCTTGAAGGTTGCCGAGTACATGTCGTGTAAACGACGGTAAGTGGTGAGAGCGTGTATGAAGAAGTACACCCCTGCAGGGTTATCATGATCTATTCGAATAGCCGCGTCCGCGGTAAAGGACTACTTGGTTGCCTATACAGTTCATAGACAAGTAAATGGAAACTACTAAAAGCCTCAAGATAAGTGTGAGTGCCGAGGATGGCTCTTCCGTAGGAAGACGGAGGTGGATCCTCGGTAGTGTATTGAAGTGGTGAGTAGTGGACTCGTGTACGCAAAACCATTTCAAGTTGGAGTCTCGTAGGATAGTCTAGCCAAGAGTCAAAGCTGGCTTGCTGCAATAACTCCACCAACCCTTCTTGATAATGTGCATGTATGTAGGATCTGATGTAAGTCTTGCTGAGTACCTTTGTACTCATGTTGCTATAATTTACATTTTACAGAAGACGCTGCAACCCCTTCTGATGGGTTCTTCGTAGACGTTGACATCAATGAGTAGGCTAAGGCCCAGGTGGTGATCCTGAGCTTGTGAAGGACCACGTAGTATAGCTAGGCTTTCCAAGCCTCTTTTATTTTATTAGTTGTCTGTACTTAGACAAGCTACTTCCGCTGCTGGTTTGTATGACTGTATGACTTGAATGCTGGGTCGTGTGACCCGTGCCTATGTGTATGTTATGTATGGCTCTCTGAGCCTTAAATAAAGTACTTGTGTCATAGAGTCATGTTGTGATGCCATGTTGTATTTGCACATATCGAGCATATTGTGTGTATGATATTGAAATGCTTGGTATGTGTGGGATCTGACTATCTAGTTGTTTATCTTTAGTAGCCTCACTTACCGGGAAATGTCTCCTAGTGTTACCGCTGAGCCATGGTAGCTTGCTACTGCTCTGGAACACTTAGGCTGGCCGGTCCTTCTTTGTTCCTGTGTCTGTCCCTTCGAGGAAATGTCACGCATTGAGTACCGGAGTCCTGTTAGCCCGCTACAGCCCGGTTTACCGGAGTCCTGCTAGCCCAGTGCTACAGCCCGGACCCACTTGCTGATGACCGACACGTTCGAAGCTGGGTCATGGATGCCTGTCCCTGTAAGTCTGCGCCACTTTGGGTTTACAACTAGTCATGTCAGCCCGGGCTCCTTATCATATGGATGCTAGCGACACTACCATATACGTGAGCCAAAAGGCGCAAACGGTCCCGGGAAAAGGTAAGGCAACCCCCGTGGGGATACCGTGCGTGAGGCCGCAAAGTGATATGAGGTGTTACGAGCTAGATCGATGTGACATCGAGTCGGGGTCCTGACACAAGTCTAGCTTGTTTACATCCATAATGCGGTCTGTTATTGGCCCATGTTTGGCCAATCGATCATACGGCCCGTAGAAGTCCCATTGATGATACGGCCCGTAGAAGGCCATTGTGTCTACGGCCCGTAGAAGGCCCATTGTTTCTACGCCCCGTAGAAGGCCCATTGTTTCTATGGCCCGTAGGAGGCCCAGTGTCGCTATAGTAAATATGTAGCCCATGGTTATTGTGGCCTAGTTTTAAAAAATAGGTTATTGCGGCCACTAGCGAACCACGGAAAAAGAACTGCACTGACTACAAGCAAACAGATAAACAAGACAATAAGGAAATAAATAAGCAAGCAACTTACGCTAGGCTATCACGGCTATTACACATATTACATCAATTGGGCATCAAAGTTTGCCACTAGTGCAAATATAGGGAACAAAGCAGCATATCATATACACTGGTTGTCAAAGTTGGCGACCAGTGCAAATAAACACCGCGGCAAAACAAGTCCAGAACTGAAAAAACTTCAGAAGATCTCAAGAAACAATATCCTTGGTACCCATAATGCTAGCAAGATGCTTAGCAAGCTTATTAACTTTCTCTTATTTGGCGCTTAAATCCTCTAGCGCTTTCTATTGCACCAGAAAGTATGCATCTGAATTTTGCAGGGACTTCCTCAGTCCTTCATCTTCCTATCGCAGCACATCAGATCGATGTCTTTCAACTTGAAGTTGAGACTCAAGAAGACGGACTGATTCAGGCAGCGAGTTCGAAGAGCTTGTGCCAGCAGTAGTGGCCAGTAACTCGAACACTACATCAAGACAAGACTTTTGGGTTCTCTCACTATCGTCAACATAGTTTTTATCAGCTTTCTTGGAGACCAATACCGATGTCTCACTATCTTGAACCTTATTTGCATTACTCCTTTACCATTGCATAATGGGGTACTGTTCTCCAATATTTTTTCCGCATTCTAAAAGAGAAACAAGCAGACACATCACAGGTTTACCATCTTGTATAAGAAACTCATTTTAGTAAATCAGTTCAGTAGTAAAGTGGACAGGATAACAACATGAAACAAACATATATCTATCTACCATGGTCACTTTATGGTCTATATCATTCTAGTTATTGTTGCCAAATCAAGATAGAGACACGGTTCAAATAATATTTGTTCAAGACAAAGCAGAATAGACAGAATATAAGTCTGCGAAACTATAGAACAATAACAACACTTGTAATGTGCATGACATGAGAACATAACAGTTTATTCAATTGAAACTAGAATCAACATAGAGCAAGTTACAATAGCAAACCAGTTAAAGAAACAGGTTTAAAACATACCTATTGCGCCACTGGAGTTTCAATTCCATCCTTCAAATTTGAAAATAGTTGGTATGAGTAAATAAAGTGATGCAAGAGCAAAGGAGTATGAACCATAGCTACAGAACCTGACCTGAGAACAAATCTTCTTCTCTTTTAAGAGTTGAGTTGGGATTTGGAGTGGTGGTCCTCGTGCTTTGGGCGCTGCAGTTCCCTTACTAACTGCTCGTGTTTGGGAGCTCTGTGGTGGAGACGGTGCTGTGTCAACTAGAACTGGGTTACTATCTGCTAGGGTTGGGGTTAGAACGGGTGTAGCTGGTTCTCTGTCCAACCGGGTAGGGGTACAATCTGCGAGAGTCTGGGTTATGTGTGGTGGGGCTGGTTTTTGGGCAAGTACAACCATGGTTCAATCTGCATCAACTGGTAGCACTATCTTTTCTGAAGATCGTGTTATTACTACCTTAGATACTGCCATCACCCTCTCAATTCAAATGGCTGATAAACAAGAAAGGTAATTGAAAGTACAGACATTGTATGATAGATAGGTGCAATGGATAGTGGGGAATAAAAGAGGGCATGAAATAATTCACATTTATGTTGTCTAACCAAACAGGATAGCATGACACAATTTCAAATATATGATGGCTAACTAAACAGGATAGCATTACACAATTTCACATTATGATGGCTAACTAAAAAAGATGGAATGACATAGTCCAAAATATGATGACTATGTAAACAGGATGACATGATATAACTATATAATGTGTTTATTAAATAAGTTGGCATGCCATAATTCACATACATGCCACCTATGGAAACATGATAGCATGATATAATTCACAGATAGAATGACATAATTCAAAATATGATGACTGTAAACACTAAACAAGATGAGATGATATAACTATATGATGTCTTTATTAAATGGGTTGCCATGCCATAATTTAGATAGATGTTATGTATGTAAACATGATGGCATGATATAATTCAAATATATGATTTATATAGTAAGCAAGTAAGAAGATGGCAATCCATATATGATGTAAAAAATAAAGCAATGCAAGACAACATGCATGACATGGGTAATATAACCCTGCCAAGTTTGAGCATAGACCTCAGGGGGAAATAGGACTGGTCATCAGTCTTTGAATCCTCCTCTGAGAAGCTCTTTGTAACCAGCAAGATGTCTTCTTCAGTAGGTAGCATTGTCTGCTCTGAATACCTTGTTTTCACTCCAGATACTTCCATCACTGCTTCAAATGGTTGATGCACAGGAAGAGTAGTTGAATATACAAATGTTGTTGACAAATGGAACACGTAATACCAAAAATGATTGCATGATATAATTCACATACATGATGATTGGCTAAACAGTATGGCATTGCATAATTCACATATATAATGCCTTTGCAACTAGATAGCATTGCATAATTCACATATATAATGTCTTGCAACAAGATGGAAATGCATAATTCACATATATAGTAATTAGACACTAAACAGGTGCCATTCACACAAAGCATGTCTAAACTAATCAAATGACATAGCAATGCAAGACACCATACGCACGATATGAGCAACATAACCCTGCCAAGTTAGTGTATACACCTTGGGGGGGAATACTACTAGTCATCTATCTCTGAATCCTCCTCTGAGGAGCTATCCGCAACCAGCGAGATATGCGCTTCATCAGATAGCATAGTCTGCTCTGAAGACCTTGTTTTCACTCCAGAATTTTCCATCACCGTGTCAAATGGCTGATGCACACGAAGAGTAGTTGAATGTAATAACATTGTTGACAAATGTAAGACATAATAGAAAAAAGGATGGCCTGATATAATTCACATAAAAGATGACTGGCTAAGCAGGATGGCATTGCAAAATTCACATATATGATGCCTGGCTAAACAAGATGGCGTTGCATAATTCACATAAACGATGAATAAACTAACAGATGGCATTCACACAAAGCATGTCTAAACTAAGAAGATGACATATTTGATGTATGAAGTAAGCAATGCAAGGCACCATATGCATGATATAACCAACATCAGCATGCCAAGTTAGAGCGAAGACCTCAGGGGGTAAATAGGAGTGGCCTTCTCCTTCTGAATCCCCCTCGGAACAAATATCTACCTGTCAATTACAATCTGAAATGGGTGGAGGGGGGCTGCCTTTGTGCCTACCATAGAGCGACATCTGCATGAAATTTTATTGCCACGCAAGGCTCGTCTCTTTTGCTCTACATATTCAGTTCCATTGTGTACAATAACTGACATGCATAGAAATAAAACATAGTGAGACTATGTAAGGAGTGCATGAAGAAATCGAGAGTGATGGTAGCAACCTGTGGATAGACATAAAATCAATGATAGCAGGCAGATAATGGCTTCAGTTGAAAAATACAGATAATGGCTTCTTTACTGTTTGTTTCCCACCCAACATGAAACTCATAGTAGACACCAGAGAATAACCATATAGTAGATAGATACTATTGATTGCGGCCCCGATATGTACCCTACAACCATTTAAAAACTCAAGTTTGACCTTTAGTTTGGAGCTGACTCAGAGTCTAATCGGTGAACAGGACGATAAAGTAGCATGTAATATTAAGCGATGCATAACGTAAGCAGACACGAAAGAGTGCGACCTCTCTTGTGGACCCATGTAGTCCTCGAGGTCATCTGCTTGGTTGATGATGGTAATGCAGTTTTCATGGCTGCTGGTGGCGGGGAAGAAGATCTGAGGTGGCAAAAGACAGTGTGGAGGCCGGATCCCTACTGTGCTGGACCCTTGTGTCATTGGAGCAGCTGAGCTGGGGTGGACGATGATGCAGCAGGAGCGGGACAAACCCCGCAGGTTTTCTTTGACAACTATCTATGGGAGAAGTAATTTTGTAAGGGCTCGTTTGAATTGGAGGATTCTAACAACGCAGGGATACGAAATACACAATAATAGGATAGGAATGCACATGCAAAATAGAGAATTTGAAAACACAGGATTTCTGCGAATCTGGGTGTTTGGTTCACAAGAATTGGAAGATCACAAGATGCAAAGAAGCATGATAGGATTAAGTCAAACCACAAGAAAATGTACGGTTATAATGCTATTATGCTACTATCTTTTAGTCTTGTGCTTCATGAATAGGAATTTGAAAAGAAGGACAAGTGGATATTAAAATTCCTATGGTTTTTCTTTCAAGGAGACACTAAAGGAACAAATCCTACAGTTTTCCTTTGCTCCATTCTTTTGAACCGAATGCATGAATAGTAGTACCATAGGAAACTTTCCAATTCCTATGTTTTTCCTTCACTTTTCCTTTCAAACACTGGCGATTCTAGTAGGCAGGCTTGAGAAAGGAAAATCCTACACTCAAAAAATGTTTTTGTGCTACTTCTACTACTTTGGACCCAGGCCACTGCCCTACTAGCTCAACTCCTAGGCCCATCGACAAATGCTCAACTCAAATGTCTAGAGATAAATAATGATGACGTGGAGTCCATCACGGATAACTAAGTTGCCTGGTACCTCATTGCTTGCATATAGTAGGAGAAACTAACCGTACTTCACGTTACTGTGTGTGCTCAGTAGACAATATATATAACATGTAGAGTAAAAAAGATGCAACAAGTGTACAACCTCATTGGCGAAGCCATGTCGATCTTAGCGTGATTGGGTTGGTCGGTGAGGATGATATGGCTGACTTGGCTGTCGGAGGAGGGGAAGAAGATCTTAGGAATCTTGAGATGGAGCCCGGGGTACTGCTCCGCTGTGATGGAGGGTTTCGTCGTTGGAGCAGCTCTTGTGAGTTGTACGACGCCGAGGCTGAAGCAGGACAGGAGACACAACATTAACCTGAGTGGAATTCTAATAGCATCTCCAATAGATGACGTAAAATACATAACCACAAAGTGCTAGATGTAAAATACATCAGGCGCTCATCTCTAAACTTAACTGTTGAAACTGAATTTAACTGTCGAAACTGAACTTAACTGTTGAAACTGAATTTTGCTGTCGAAACTGAATTTTACTGTCGAAACTGAACGCACTAGAGGTGAGGCGACACGTCAGTCGACTGACTTTTTCATCTTTGGTCAGTCGATTTTCCAGCCGTTGGATACGAATCAAGGGCATGCAGTTCATCTTCAACCTCCACCTCCCTGAGCCGCTAGCCACCACCGGCCAAACAGCCGCCCCCGCTACCCGTGGCCGGTGGTGTGCCGCCCCGCCCGCCCGAAACCACTCCCCACTGCTGGTCCGCCGCCGCCCCGGCCATCCCTCTAGGCCCCCCGTGCTGAGCTTTTTCTCCAGCGATCTCCACGCCACCGCCCCGCCACCGCCGGCGACCACCGCCCCCACCCTGAACCCTAAGATAGATAGTGGGGTACCTCTCTTGCAAGCCCTTCTCCCCAATGTGGTTGGTTCTTCCTTAACTTTGGCAAGCCCCCCCACCCCCTGAAAACCGACTGACCCAAAAGTTGATTCAGTTGACTGAAGTGTAGCTAAATCGGAGCAGCATCGCAAGCAAGAGCAAGAGTGAGAGGAGTGGCGTGAGCAAGAGCAAGAGCAATAGCAAGAGCAGACCAGGCAGGGGACCGAGAGCAAGAGCAGAGCAGCAGTGCGAGAGAGAGCTAAAGCAGCAGTAGCTCCTACTGATGTGGAAGTCGCCACCGAGGGAGCGACGCCGTGGAGGAAGTGGCCGGCGACACCGCCGTGGATGGAGCCGTGTCGTGTCGGCTAGGGACCGGGTGCTGGCAGCACCGTGAGATCTAATCAAGAAGAAAATGCGGCGATTAGTGTATAACCTCTTTGGTGGTGCCGGTTTGGCCGCAGCTTCATCCGAGGAAATGGTGATGATGCTGCTCTTCCGGTGGTGCAGGTGAAGACGGTGCTGTGGAAATGGAGGTGGTGCGAAAGACGAGGGGGACATCGGGAAACTCCTTGGAGGTGGAGGATGGGGTCGCTGAACCGGCAGGACGACCAGATCGATGACGGATCCTCATCCGGTACGGCGGATGAGGGACGTCAAGGTGTTGCTGTGGACGATGTCGTCGGGGAAGAGGCTCCGACTGAGTGGCGGACGGAGGAGAGTGTGGGGCTTCTCGGGTTGTCGCAGCCTCGGTGTACGAATGGGTGGGCGGATGGGATGGGAGTGGAGAACCATGGCTTAAGGACGCGCTTGTCCGAAATGTGGCATAAGTTATGAAAGTACCCCCCACCAATTTGTGATAGGCGGTTCTTTCGGTTCAGGGGTATCGCGGGCATTTCACATGTCGGGATTCCACAGGAGGTGGGAGTTTTCGCACGCGTTGTAATTTTGGAATAGCAAGCGCGGGTTGAGATGGAGGCAGTTGTCAAAGCACAACGAGACATAGATATATCTTAAATATTTCGGGGTAACAAGGCGCGGATTGAAATCTCTGTACAAGCCTAATGTGTACTGTACCAAATCAATTCGCACTTCCGTCGACGAAAAAACAAAAAGAAATCAATTCGCAGCACACAAGAGAGTCTAGTCTCGTGTACTGTACCAAATCAATTCGCACTACAAATGTCATTGAAAACTTTGAATTCATGTTATATTCAGTTAAAATATTTCGCTACGTGTATAATGCATGCAACCTACTACTCAAATGAACGTTTTAGTGCATTCCAAACGTATATACTACCGCTTCAATATGAACTAAATTTGCATTCGTTTCTCTATTTGAATAAGATCTACAATAATGATTGTTGTGAAGTCAAACCATTTTAATTAATTTCTCTATTTTAATAAGATCTACATTCATCATTATTGTCAAGTTAATCCATCGTTTGTGTATTATCTTCATAGCACACCACATGATTACTCTCGAGTTAGATATGAACTATGTGTACTATATGAACTCAAACTCAATTTTTTGATTCCACTTTATGTTGATTTCAAATCACAGTACATTTCAAGATCTAGCTAGATCTTCATAATATAAACCATGTCTCATATGTATAATGTGTTTATCACATAATGTATGGTGCCCCGCCCCCTATGCCTACAAGTATTTAGATTGAGTTGGAAATGCCACACATTATCACAACTTCAAATAAAATGTGAGATTTTTCGATGTATAGTATGGTTTAGATTGTTCCACATTTAGCTGTGAGTTGCAAACAACATGCATTATCACATTGTGGTATAACATGTGCAAAACCACAGCATCGGTATCACCGCTATATTCATGCATGCATATGTTTATAACACTATGATCTCCTATTCAAATATATGAATCCACTTTCATATCAAATTATGATCTTTGTTAGTCTCTTACACCCACACAATCCTCTAATTGTAGCTAGAACTAACTTTCTCTCATGCATGCACACAGCCTCCTCGCCCTCCCTCTTCCTCAGCATTCTATCCATCGCGCACATTCATTTTTTTCTTTAGGTCGTTCTCCCACAGTCTCCACAACTCCTTTCCGACACACACCGATCGATAAACCTCTCTAGGAATGTCTGCCGACAACATACACACGCACCTTCCATCTCCTCATTTTTGTGTCCATGCCTCTTGTCTCTCATACGGTCCCACACACGTGTAAACTCTCGCCCCTCTTTTCATCGATCCCACAACCGCACACTCCTCCCCCTATCTAGCTAGTAGCTTGGCCTCTTGCACCACCTCCTAGCTCCATTCTCTCTGTATATCCGTATCACTGGGCCTTATTTGCCTCTAACAATGGATGTACACCGACCGATCGCCCGCTATACATATAGCTAGCTAGGTCCTTATAACTCATTTTTCCCCATGCGTCGATTGATCCACCTCATTAGTTATGTCTCTCCCTTCCTCCAACAAACAACAATTGATCTACCGATCTAGTTAGGTTTGCTTACCAAACACATGGTTCCCCTTCATCATCCATGCATGCGTCCCGACAGATCTATCATGCAGAGGCACACACAGAAACACATCCCCACTCTTATTGATAATATTGCAGTTCTACCCTCAGTTTGTCTAGTAGGCCTCTCCCGCCATTCTCTCGCACAAAGCCGGTGAGGTTGCCTTCGTCCCTTGCTCACTTCTACGACATGGGCAGTTGCCGCCTCCCGTCGCCCTCCTCTAGGTTGAGCTATGTCCTGACATCCCTCAGGTACAACTCCCTTTACAGCCGACTTGCACCTCTGCTCTAGCTGCCCACATCACTCCATGTGGATATTTCTCTACTTCTTTGCCCCACACACACCTCTACTGGCTTCTATGTATTGTATTTGTGATGAGTTTATGTGTCATCAACTAGTCCCAGTAATATTATTCTAATCACGCTTCTTTAATTTCTTTGCCATGGGGATGCTCATCTCGATTTTGGTGAAACTAAAAAAAATGATCCGATGGTCAAAGGGTTGCAAACTTCATTTCTTCGGAAGCTCCAACATTGCCAGCAAATTAAAGCCTGGTTAGGGTTTACGGTTCAAGGGCTAGGGACTGCATGTATCATTTTTTTCTTTAGTTGTCTATGTTCCAAAATAAGTGTAGACTTTAGTAGTAGTACAACTTTGTACTAAAGTTTGCATAAAGTTGAGACACTTATATTGGAATGGAGCGAGTACATATTGGCTATGATCTATCAATCATTGAGATGCAATAGCATGCATGTTAGCCTCCTTTGCATTTGATGAAATGTTGCAATGGGCAACCTTGGACGCAAGTACATGAAAAGGTAGCTGGAAGCTTCATAGCATTGTACAAATTTATCTCGCTGATAAATTACAGTACGTACTATACTAGTACTATGTAAAGAGTTAGGTGTCGCACGATGTCTAGAAAATATGGTGATAGTGTGAGGTGGGCCATGTAATCACTGAGCCTGCGTGTTTTCGCTGCTCTCGCACTCCTATGCTATAAGAATGGAGAAAATTGTAATCTAGTAGTACCACCTTTCGCCGAAAGCATGGAACTTCCAACAGTCCTACCACCTCAGTAATAATGACCAATGAGCCATCAAATCACATAGACCCAGTAGTAAGTTGGACGGACGAAGCAACCATCACTCTTGAATGCACTATTCCCTTCAACGCAGGCGCCAGTGAGAGGTCGCGTCTGCTCTGCCCGGGCATGAATGCGGCACTGATTCTTTGGAGCGGCGCTGACCGTTTCGGGTGGGAAGAGCGCATGGGTGATGGAGGGGCTTTGGGAGGGCTAGGCTGGTCAGGAGCGAGCGTGGCAGTTGTTCGCCTGTCCCGACTGGACGCCCGGAAACCAGAGTATGCACCGAATCTCGTGGCTAAATCATACAGTACGCACCATCTCTATGTAGGAGTAGGTCGATGTGTCGCTCTCTCTAACACACGCATGTTGTTAAACACACAGGCGTGCGCACGCACACGCACACACAGGTTCATAGAATAGGAATATCGTGCGAGTGCGAAGCCACATGAAGTGTGATACAAATGGAGTACGTACAAGAAGATAAGAGGTGACGAATATTTCATCAAAGCTGGACTGAGGAGTTATACTCCCTCCATCTATGTGTTAAGTCATCTTACGGAAATCAGATATTCCCAAAATGTTTATGCGTTGTCCATTAACTTCGCATCTCAATCCCCTCCTGGCCTCGTTGCTAGCGAGCGTTGTTACTACCTCCACTTTTTTATACAAGGCCACTATCAAAATTATAGTTTGCAACTATACAAGGCCACTAACCTTAATTGAAGCAAAATTGATGGCATCTGCCTCGTACTAGAACCCAAGTACATTAATATCCCTTGCATGCATGCGGGAGTGAGAAGGTTGGCTTGCATTCCCAACATTAGTCAACCAATGAGGTGTAAAAGGGTTGCCTTGTTGTGTGTGGGAGAGAAAAATCACATTAATTAACACCACAAACAAGGTGACGAGCTAGCTTGCAATATTGACTTAAACATGCATTGATTTTTATCTTGGTATCCGTAATATGGGTTTGTGGCCTTGTATACAAAAATGGAGGGACTACTTAGCGAGCGTTTGGATCCTTAGCAAGATCGGCTCGCTTCCGACGGCAAACTTCGCGTAGTAGTAACATAGACTAGTAACATATGCATGTTACTAGTCCAAGTTACTACCTCCGTCCGGGTTTACAAGACCCGTCAGCCTTTACTGCGCGTCTGAAATTTTAGGGCCGATTGTATTTATGGTCTTGCTTTATCGCTACAATCAATTGGCATTATGAAAGTTGATTAGCCGAGCAGTAAAAGCTGACTGCATGCAAGGCGTGGGAGATGGAGCTGCATGCAGGCGCGAGGTTTTGGGCTGCATGCAAGCACCAATTTAATGCTACAGCCTATGCATGCGCGATTTAGCTGCTTTGTGCTCCCTCTTCCATTGGTCCATGAGATTACAGATGGAAAGTAAATTTTTCCTTGATCCTAGTGTTTTGGCCGGGGGGCCTTTTAAACCCGAACAGAGGTAGTACTCACCACTATGACCAGCCTAAGCAATGTAACCAAACGCTCCTTACTCTGCCTTGTTATCTCCCCCGAAACCCAATGCATGGAGCGCAACTACGCATTGATCAGTCAAGAAATCAAAGTTGGCTCGCATGCGAGTTAATACATGGCCCTGCATGGTAGCTAAAACGGCATCTCTTAGTTGTTGGGATTAATTGTTGCGTTTAGAGACAGAAATCAGGGCTTTTATTGGAGGAAGGACCGATCAAGTTTCTCCTTCTCCTCCAATCTGCTTACACCTTGGTCCCGCTGCACCTTCTAACATGACTTATTACACCTAGATGGAGGGAGTAGTACTAGATACGGTGGCACACTGACATAGGTCGAATACAAGTGCCCAAAATTGGGTGCATGTTATAATAAGGATTCACTTAAAATAGTACATGAGCGAACAAAGGGATCAGTTGGACAGTGTTCACGAGCGTAGCGAGACGTGTGAGGTAAGATACACCGCTGGCGCTTTTAATTTTTCTTATTAATTTGTTTGTTTCACCCTCGGACTGGTGGGACCCAATGTACTATGTGGAGAGAGGTAAGGTGACTATGGCTGCATTATTTCCGTACTACCAACACTGCTTTAAATCCCAAAAGACCTTAGACTAGTCACAATGGATAGTAACTTAGACTAGTAACATGCATATGTTACTAGTCTATGTTACTACCTCTATAGTGGGGAGTAACATTGTGTTGTATCATGCAACACTACATTTATTAGATTGTACTCATTTTGTCTTGGTATGTGTGATGTTACAGTATCTAGATATGTTACCACATGCCTCTCTTTCCTCATTAATTACTCGCCACATCATCTATTTTGCTTAAAGATGTGTGATGTTACCACCTATGTTACTCCCACTTTGGATAGTCTTACCACCAAAGCCACATGACACGATTATGATTTAAATCCCAATGACTCCCATGCAAAAAATACACGGCATGCTTGTCACATGAATGGAGGAATGTATAAAAGGTTATTTTCCTCTCGTTGAACATAACGGGAGGGTGGTGTAGCTGGTTAGCCTGTTCGCTCATCAAACTTGATGTCTCGGGTTCGATAACTACACTTGAGCATAATTTTGTTTTTGTTCGACTTCTTTCTTCCACCCAATGACAGGTAGGCCCCGCATGACAGAGAGAGAAAGTGATCTAGGGCGGTGCCAGGAGGACTCTTTGACTGGTCAAAATGGATTGATATGGAGCTACATGATCTCGTAGTGACCGTATAATCACCTCATCACGTATATGCTGCAGCCTCGGCGCTTGCTTTCTAGGGTTTGCACTCTTCACACTCTCTCTCCAGTATATATATACACGCTGGAGCCTCAGCGCTTGTAGTTGCTCTCTTCACACTCTCCCACCCTCTCCAGATCTAAACAAGACTTTGTTGGCCTCTCTCTCTCCCCACACTGCTGGTCAAAGAGCCGGCAGGATCCGTCCGCCAGGAAGGGAAGGAGGCTTAACGCTGTCGCCTTCGGCGAGGGAGGGAATCCACTACCGGCGCAGCTATTCTCTTTCACCCAGCAGCGGTGCGGGAGGGCCTGCGACCCCTTCTTCTTCGCTGCCGCACATAGTGTGGGCCAAACGGCCTCCGGTCGCCCACTGAACCACACTCCAAGAACCTTAAGGTATAATTTACTTATTCCACATGCATTGCTCTTGCTGCATGTGGGCTTTTTCCGCTTCTACAGTCGAATATAGGTGTTGGATCAAACAGGAAAGTAGTGGGAAAATTTGTATAGCATGAATCTAGGACGTGGTTCAAAGAGGAAAGGAATGGGGGAAAGTAGTGGGGAAAGTTTTATAGCATGAACCTAGGACGTGGTTCAAAAAGGAAAGGAAAGGAAGGTGGAAAGTAGTGGGGAAATTTGTATAGCATGAATCTAAGACGTGGTTCAAAGAGGAAAGGAATGGGGGAAAGTAGTGGGGAAAGTTGTATAGCATGAATCTAGGACGTGGTTCAAAGAGGAAAGGAAGGGGGAAGTACTAGTACAGACTGGCTATCCAGCACCTATGTTGGTCGAAAAGGGAAAACAATGACAAACGCAGTACGCACATCTGTAACGAACTGATCTTTTGTTTTGGGGGACAAGGCTATAGAGTTTGAGCAGGACTAGATTTGTTGCGCTCACATAGGGAAAGGTGTCTAAAGATAACAAAACTGGGATCAACACAAATATGCTCCTTGGTTGTTTGTTCTTTGTTGGAACAGACTGTGCATCACCCCTTCATACATCGGTAGATGCACATGGTGCTGGTGCGTCCACTATCCTGTGCAACTCTTTAGCTGTTGTTAATCTAAGGCCCTATTTGGTTAAAAACTCCCTAGTCCCTACCTACTTGGTTCCAGGGACTAAACATGGACTAGAGATTATTAAATGACATTCTAAAAGACCATGCTACCCCTTGTAATGAACTAATAGAGACAAGGTGTGATGCGGGGCAAGGCCAACTGTTGGAAAAAGTCACAAAAAGAATCTCCCTTGGGGTCTTCTTTCTTTAGTCCCAAATGCCCACTTTTAGTCCCTAAAAGGCCCTCCTGTTTGGTTTAGATGGGACTGACACGGAGTTTTTTTAGTCCCTACACTAAAATGTCCCTGTAAACAAACACCCTCTAATAATGCCGCTAGAAAATTGATGCAATGCTACAGTTAAAAGCAAATTACATGTTTAACAAATTTTATTGTTAATATAATCTCTCTATTAATATTAATCAATGCCACCATTTGAGAAATGCTACTTTCTTGCTTTCTTTCCCATTTATATAAGTTAGATGCTTCTTTTTGTTGGCTTATGTCTCATCCACCGTTATTGACCACTAGTTGTTTCCTTTGCACCTTTGTGTAAACAGGGTTATCTACTTCACCTCATTGCTATTGTGACCTTTTGTTGCACCGCACAAAACACTTTTGTTTTAAGAGTGTTTTGTGTAGGTCAACCAAAATGTCACACCGACAATGTTGCTTGATTACTTGATCTTGGTGGAACTACACAAGAGGAGATCTTACTTCCTATCCGTGTTGGCAAATTTGGTTCAGATCTTCTTCTTGTGAGTTGTTTGAATTCCGCGTCATGAGAGGTCAGTACTAGCCTTCTTTCACATGATTGTGCAGTGTGCTTTCATATGTTGTGCTACTTGTATGGTAATGTTGCTTGATTTTAGTGAACTGCACAAATGGAGACAAGACCTCCAATCTGTATGTGCACCGTAATATCCCATTGAGGTAAGATAAGGATATTTCACGACTATTGGTCTGTATTTTGCCACTTTCATCAGAAAATTAATGTCATTGTTTAGTGCTATACTTGTGCCCCTAATTGACATGCCAAATCTTACATTGAAGGCGAAGCTTGTCTGTTATTGAACCAAGTGATGAAGTGGAAGAACAAGCGGAATAAAAACAAAAATCAACTCTCGGTGCTGTAATGAAGCACTGGAACTGTGATGACACAGGTAATGATATAGTTTTGCATCTTAATTTATTGCTATGACTAGAACGAGAAATTGTTCTGCCACTGATTTGATGCCACTCTTAATGTAATATGTAATTATCTCTACTTGTGCAAACAGGGATCTTCTTTGAAGATACCATATATTTTAGTGGGACTGCACAAGAAGATGTTGGAAACATTAAACTAATCGAGGAGTATATAGTAAGCATGGCAACCATAGTAGATAGCAGCAGATGGTTCCGGAGAAGTTCTTGATTTGTATGCTCTACACAATAAGCCTCCTGACAAAGGTTGCTACTCGCCCATGGATTTCATCCATATGATTGAGCTTTGTCATCTCTATTGGTGTTGTGCCACTGTTTAGATACTGTCATGAGAAAGTGGTATTGTCCTTGAGAAGTGCTTCATGTGTGTTGTTTTAAATATTTCCTTTCCTTTTTTTTTGAGCAAACAGGGATGCTAGCATTTAGTTGTCCTCTTGCCTTTGGACAACAGGATCATCCCCCACTGAAGAAGAATATGGAGTATGTGAAGTGACTAGTTCCGATTATGCCAGGATGAAGAAGCCATGTCTATCTTCTCATCAGAAGGAGTAGTTGAAGGGTGGTTACATTATTCCCCACAAGACCAAACTAATTTCAGCTCAGAAGGACTGACAGATCTCCATTTTGTGTTGTGATGCGTAAGTACAATGTTGTTCTAGTATTCTTTCCGGTGAGTTCCATTTTTTTAAAGTGTTCTCTACATGGACCATGTAGGTGCCTATTTAAACTATTAATTCATAGTACAGTTTGCTTTATTCTAATCACTTTTTGTGTATTTGTGCAAACAGGGGTGCTCAGCTTGATTCCAATGGGAACTGCACAAAATGTTCATGAATACATCAAATCATTCATTTCTACCACAAGAAAGGAGGTGCCGATAAGTTCAAGGCGTTGCAACATATAAGGGTGATCATACAAGTTACGCGTGAATTTGGTTGATTTTGGTGGAACTGCACAAAAAGAACAGTTGGTTTACTTAGCACGAGGTGCCATGTCAATGTCCGAACTGATGGCAAACCCTGCCCATTCCACAATCATAGGCATTTGATATTTTGGAATGGGAAAACCTTGTCAAATTTTACTCATTGATGTTAGCAAGAAGACATGTGTTTGATACTTTCGAATGGGACGCCCTTTGTTGTCAGCAGCGTCGATCGATTTTTATTTATTCTTTAGTTGTGAAGTAAATATTGGCTCTGACATGTGAATCGCTGAGATGCATAATCATCGATTGTTTTGAATGTTCTCTATGAATTACCAGGCCTATGTGTTTGATTGCAATGTACCGGAACACTAAAAAGCTGCTCAAACTCTTTGTACTCCCTCTGTTCCTTTTTACTTTGCACATTGTGAAAGTTCATACTTTTTTCTATAAGATTGGTCAAAGTAGAGATACTTTGACTGTAGACACAACTTGTATGCAGACTAAAAAGGACCGCAGGGAGTACATGTGAAACTGCTGCAAACGAGGTGATCACCCTGGGAATATGCTAGTACGTATTGTTTTGCATGTTCATCCAATGCCAGTGATACAAGAATTCAAACTAATCAAAATAAATTCATTCATACACGGTCGAATTTCATATAAACATGCTGGATTTCATTACATTTCATACATTCTTCAACTAAAAGGGGTGTGCTGAAGGTATAATTAATTAACCGAAGCTACCCACGTGTGTTCAGCTGAGCCAAACAGAAGCTTCTTCTCCAGCGGACTGAGCTTCAGTGACTTAACTGCATGTGCAGTTGCATAACTGACATGTGTCTCAGATGCCTGTTGGGCCCACGTGTCAGTCAGCCAACTGCACCAGCAGTTAAGTGGAAGCAGCGTCCTTCTCCAACATAGCTCTCCGACTCCACGTCGTTGCCAAGAAGCTAATCGTCCATCAATTGTCAACCCGTCTAGCTTGGCTTCAACCGAAGGGTAGCAGCAATGGCCTTACTTGGACCCAAGCGGCGGAGACCTACCGTGTTCTACTCTTCCTTGTTTTCTATGTGGCGCGGCATCATTGGCAGCAGGGGCGGGGCCTCGACGAAGCCGGCGATGTCCTCTGTCTCGTTGCCGGTGGGGTGGCGCCTTGGTGGAGCAGGGGAAATCCTCCCCCTTGTTGCTGATAGGGTGGGGCCTCGGCTGAGCCGGCGATGTCCTCTACCTCATTGTTGGTGGGGCAGGGCCTCGGTGGAGTAGGGCCTTTGTCTCGGCGCCGGCCGGCAGGGCCTCTGCGGGGCCTGCGATGTCCTATGTCTCGTTGCCGGCGGGGCGGTGCCTCGGCGGAGCGGGGGAAATCCTCCCCCTCGTTGCCGGCAGGGTGGGGCCTCGGGTGAGCCGGCGATGTCCTCTGCCTCGTTGTTGGCGGGGCGGGGCCTCGGCGGAGTAGGGCCTCCACCTCGGTGCAGGCGGGGTGGGGCCTCGGCGGAGCCGGCGGTGTTCTCTGCCTTGTTGTCGGCGCCACGGGGCCTCGGAGGGCAGGGCCTCGTCGACGCCAGCAGAGCGGGGACTCATTGGAGCCAGCATTGTCCTCTGCCTCGTCCTCGGTCTCGCCAAATAGCGCCTCGCCCACTTCATCGCCCCTCTTTGTAGGTGGCCACAGCCTCCGCCACCCGCATGCGGTACCGCCAGCGCTCGAGGCGGCCCTCGTGGGCGGAGCGGTACGAGTCGAGCAGCGCCTCCTGCTCCGCCCGCTCAATGGTGATATGCTCCTCTGCCTACAGGTGCTCCTGGAGGAGATGGTGGTTGTAGGCGGCATCGGCTTGTGCCTCCCAGAACTGCTCCTGATGCTTCTGCCTCACTGTGTCTGTGTATTGGGCATGGGCCCCACTGATGGTCATGGTGCAATGCACCGACAAGGATGGCGTGGAGGAGGGGGTTGGCGCCGGATCGTCGACTACCATGTACTCCATTGGGATGTCATCGTCCTCTGGCTACCTGTCGGCCAGCCAGTCCGCAGCAATGGCTGCCATCTCCTTGTGGTTCGTCCTCTACCCGCCCCGAAGAGCGCTGGAGCGTGAGAAAGCCATGGTGGGCAGTAGTGGTGTGGACAGGAGAAAGGGAACGGAGGCGGATGGACGAACGTGTGGCGCCGGAGTAGCCGCCTCGACAACCGCGTACCATTAATGTGGGCGGCAGACGGACGGACGGACGACACTTGTGTTGTTTGAAGGCGGAGCATTCGCCTGCACCGAGAAGCGGGGCGGGCGGCGCTGTCCGTTTCAGGCGGAAAGTGCATGCGAGTGAGGGAGACGGTCTAGGTGGGCCAAGGGAGCCAGACTCGTGCTTCGTAGTGGGTCAGTCCAGCAACAGGACATGCTAGCTCATCAACGAGCTCGCCGAGCTGAGCGACGACAATCAGACGATGGATGTAGCTTCCGACCAGGAGCCGCCACCACTGTCCAAGCCAGTTCATTCCGTGTTCACCATAGAGCAGGTGCGGCCGCGCTTCGACGCCCTAATGGCGAAAGAGCTACCAGCACAGGAGGACCTATGCTGCAACCTCCATCTCCTCAACGAGCACCGGTGAACAAGCGAACGACAATGCCATCGTGAACATGTGGCCCTATGATCCTGGCTTCCCGAATGAGCAGCGGGTGTTGTATCATACCATCTATAGGGCCCGCAAGGCCCTCTCCGTCGTCCTTCGAGTTGTTACGCTTGTCATGGCGCCGCCGTCTTGCATTGTCAACATGGTCAACGGACATGAGGAATGAGGAGATGACTTTACTTGGAGAGGATGACAGTGGGGACCCACCAGGGCCGTAGCTGCACATACGCAAATGCCTCCTTATTATATACAACTATAATTTTTTTGCTTCCTCCTGGTTTCCTGACATCGTGGTCCCACACCAATGTCAACCTATGTAGTCAATAAACGAGAGAATTGCACAAGGAGCGGACGACAGCTGTGACCAATCAGCTCGAGTCGTATTTGTGTTTTTGAGGTGTGAGCACTGCAGAGTTTTTCTTGAGTGATGTTTTTGTTGTTGTTCAGAGGAGAGCAAGGTATTAACTGGGCGGGCTATGGCCCGTCTAGCCCAGGCTAGATATCCAGCCCAGATATTAATTTTTTTTCAAACTGAAAATGGCTAGCCCAGCTATACTTTTTTGAGGAATACTCAGGCAAGGTCAACTTGTTATTCTCCGCCCCGGGGGGTGCAAATCTTTCCTAGGAGGGATGCATTAGGCTTAACAAGAAAATGGGCTTTAAGAAATAATAAATGGGATGTAATTATAAAAACTGAGCAGTAAGTATAAAAAATGCAACAAACACGTAATTACTTTATAAAATATTGTTTTGGATTTTGAAAATTTTAATTTCATTAATTGTTGCGCGCGCAATGTTCCGTTGGATTTTTAAGTAATACAAATTTATATTTAAATTGTATTTAATCTGACTAGAAATTTCTGGATAAAAATATTTCGGATCGCATCAAAATGTGGAAAATTTTATTGAATTCTGTTTTGAACGGTTGGTTGAAATTTTTAATTGTTGTCCTAGCTAGAAAATGGGTTGTACTTTTCACAAACTGTAAATGGCCTATAGTAAATTCCATTAGAATTCAAAAATGGGTTGTAGATTCTTACAAATCTCAAATGGGCTATAAGTTCTATGCCACATAGTTCTGGGCCTACTAAGTTAACGCGTCCCCTAAACAAAATAAATTGACGCGTATGCAAGGTTGTGTCAACTTATAGTCAACACACGGTTCTAGCAGCAGTGGCCGTTGGATGTCCATCCAATGGATGTCGTGCTTCTTCTTCAATCTCGGATATTCTAGCTTCGCCCGCCCAAAAAATGATTCCTCCCCCTAACATCTGGGGCGCACCGTTTCGGAAGCTGGCATGTGGGCCTACTAAGTTGACGCGTGCCAAGGGTTTTGTCAACTTAGTAGATATAAACCATTCTAGCTGCAGTGACCGTATGATGTCCATCCAACGGCCGTCGTGCTTCTTCAACCTCGGGTCTTCTTGCTCCAGCCGCCCAAAGCAGCGCCGGTCGTGTCGCCTGCTCCTGCCTCCCATGGCCGGCTATGCTGCCACGGAGGCCTCACCGCCCCCTACTACTCCCACGCTTGGCCAGGCCATCCCTCCACTCACCCATACCCCCTGTTATTCTGCGGCGACGGCAGCCTCACACTGCAGCCGAACCAGTGACCCCTCGTACTCCTCTCCGCATGGGCATCCACTACCACGTCTTCCCCGGCTCCGTGTCGTCCCCTTCCTAGGCCTCGTCATTATCCACCGCCTTGGTGCTCTTGGCGCGGCGCGGTCAATGTGGTCAATGACTGAGTTCCATCGGAAGAGTACTGTACGTGGAGAGGCTGACAGCTGGGTCCACGATTACAGCAAGGAAGTGCCTCCTTATTATGCGGAAAATAATGATTCCTACACCTGTCAGCAGGGACCCACCAGATGGGCCACCGTATTTCGTGAAAAAAATGTTTCCCCCCTGACTGTTGGGACCTACGAGCTACATCTTCGCATGCAAGGAAGTGCGTCCATATTACGGGCAAAAAACATGTTTCACCCCCTGACTGCTGGGATCCACCAGCGACTTCTTCGCACGCAAGGAAGTGCGTGACAGTCGGGACCCACCTGGTCGAAGTGTACGTAGCATTTTCATTATGGTCGCAAACGTGTACGTACATACTGGTCGATGTAGAGGCGCGCACGTAGCATGTACACATACATACATTGGCCAGGGTGCAAGAAAGAAAATGCGGCCACGTACATACATATGTGCGGGGTCTCGAACGCCTACTCGCGCATAAATACAGCCAGGGTTTGTGTACATGGCTATGTCAGAATGGAGAAACTACACAGTCGTCGTGTTCATGGGGAGCCAACCGGCTGGGTCGGAACGAAATGCATCGTCGTGTTCATCGGGAAGTCTTGGATGGAACAGACGATGGAAACGAGGTCTGACGTACCACAGAACAGAGGAAACGGCCTTGTGTTCGACCGGCCACGGTCGAAACGGGATCCTATTCATCGGGATGGCTCTCGAGTACCGCAAAATGGAGGAAACAGACTTCTGTTGGACCTCCTACGGTCGAAACGGGGTCCTATTGATCTGGAGGGGTGTGGCGTACCGCAAAATGGAGGAAACAGACTTGTGTTGGAGCGCTACGGTCGAAACAGGGGTCCTGTTCATCGGGAGGGGTGTGGCGTACCGCAAAACGGGACTCCACGGGATATTGTTCATCTCCTCCGTCGACCTCCTCTAGCCTCCATGGGCTACTATTCATCCATCATTGACCTCCTCCAGCCTCCACCTACGATTGTTCATCCACGGGCTCCTGTTCATCCAACCTACACCGCGCGCTCCTCCACCAGCTACTGTTCAACCAGCCCTCTCCATGGGGTCCTGTTCAACCAGCCCTCCATAGGCTACTATTCATACAGCCCTCCACCGGCTACTGTTCAACCAGCCCTCCACCGGCTACTGTTCAACCTTCCCTCCACGGGGTCCTGTTCATCCAGCCCTCCATGGGGTCCTGTTCATCCACGCCCAACCGGCTCGATCGATCGGGGTCCTGTTCATCCAGCGGCAACACCACGGGGTCCT
>NC_041383.1:309945130-309966383 GCF_002162155.2 Triticum dicoccoides | reverse complement strand
CAGAGGCAGCATCGATCGGCTTCAGTTAGCAGCAGTACCGAAGGAATCGCTCGATCGGGTTCAGTTAACAGCCATCGATCGATCGCTCGGGTTCAGTAACGTGTAGCCTGCAGTGCAGTCGCTCGGGTTTAGTAGGCGAACGCCTTACTCGGGTTCAGTTAGAGCCCAACGCCTTGCACCCACGCCCGTATATATACGAAAGAAACGCGCATCACTCAGCCCCCAACCACCCACCGTAACCGGGAACTCCCCGATATTTTCCTCGCCCTCGCTTCTACCACGGTTTTTTCCGTCATGGACGGCCCAAAGAATGTCATGCAGCTGCATCTCCGACCCGCCCAGGACGAAAATCCCATTTTCTATCATGATTTTTTGTCATAGAAGTAGGATCCCACCACATCTATGATGATATCGGGTTTTGTCACAATTTTCGTCATAGAAGTGCCATAAGCATGACAGGAAAAAATCATTCGGCCCAAAATGTCATGGATGTGTCTTTTTTTTGTAGTAGGTGACGCGGTGGAGGGGCTTGAGGGCCAGCACCTTTGTTGGGCACAATGGCTGGGTCCACCCATTCCGGGGGTGGCACGTGCCCTGCGGTCGCGCCCGCGGAGGGGGTGGCTGGAGGGTTGTGATTCGTCCTAGAACGTGCGCCACCACTGCGACTGTGCCCTTCAGGGAGGAGAGAGGGTGCAGACAAAATAATCCCTCCGTCCGTACCTCGAGGAGCATGTCCCCTGGGATGTTGCTGATGTTGTCCTTCCTCGATGCCTCCCACTTCTGCTTCGGCCATGGGAGTGGTGGTGCCAACGCTGCCTGCGCCGACCATATCCCCCGTAGCGTCCACATCCTCACGCGTCCCAGCATTTCCTGCAACATTGGTGATCGCGGGCGGCGGAGCCCTCAAGGTGGATGGGTGATTCACAGCTCCGGGCTTTTTCTTAGGCGCCATAGTCGATGACGTCGTTGATGATGAAAATAGCGATGAAGATGATGCACTACCGACGCTCTCAGGTTCGCGCAAGTGATCCCCCTACCTAGCGTGCCAAAGATGTCATGGGGAACCACGGCCACCTATGGGGCAATGAGCCCCTTTTGGTTTGGCGGGGGGATGGACGCGTTGCACAAAGAGCAGAAAAGCGTAGCGTAGAATAGCATAGATCACACGTGCAATTTTTACCCAGGTTCGGGCCGTTGTGAGGCATAAAACCCTACTCCTGCTTTGGTGGATTGATGGTGGGAAAGGTGGTAGTGGCCGCAACTGTAGGATCGAAAGTATGTCTAGAGGGGGGTGATTAGACTACTTGACCAAATAAAAAATTATCCTTTTCCCAATTTTAGTCTTTGGCAGATTTTAGCTATCTTAGCACAAGTCAAGCAATCTTAACACAATTCAAGCAAGCATGCAAAGAGTATATGAGCAGCGTAAAGTAAAGCATGCAACTTGCAAGAATGTAAAGGGAAGGGTTTGGAGGATTCAAACGCAATTTGGAGACATGGTGATTTTTGAGCCGTGGTTCCGATAGGTGGTGCTATCGTACATCCACGTTGATGGAGACTTCAACCCACAAAGGGTAACGGTTGCGCGAGTCCACGGAGGGCTCCACCCATGAAGGGTCCACGAAGAAGCAACCTTGTCTATTTCACCATGGCCGTCGCCCACGAAGGACTTGCCTCACTAGCAGTAGATCTTCACGAAGTAGGCGATCTCCTTGCCCTTACAAACTCCTTGGTTCAACTCCACAATCTTGTCGGAGGCTCCCAAGTGACACCTAGCCAATCTAGGAGACACCACTCTCCAAGAAGTAACAAATGGTGTGTTGATGATGAACTCCTTGCTCTTGTGCTTCAAATGATAGTCTCCCCGACACTCAACTCTCTCCCACAGGATTTGAATTTGGTGGAAAGAAGATTTGAGTGGAAAGCAACTTGGGGAAGGCTAGAGATCAAGATTCATATGGTAGGAATGGAATATCTTGGCCTCAACACATGAGTAGGTGGTTCCTTCTCAGAAACAGCAAGTTGGAAGTGTAGGTTTGTTCTGATGGCTCTCTCCGCGAATGAAGAGGAGGTGGAGGGGTATATATAGCCTCCACACAAAATCTAACCGTTACACACAACTTGCCAAACTCGGTGGGACCGAATTGGTAAACTCGGTCAGACCGATTCAGCAAATCTAGTGACCGTTAGGATTTTCGGTGGGACAGACATGCAACTCGGTAGGACCGATGTGGTTAGGGTTAGGGCATAACGTAATCTCGATGAGACCGATTACACAACTTCGGTGAGACCGATTTTGGTAATAAGCTAGCCAGAGAGTTGGTCAGGTAAACTCGGTGGGACCGATTCGCTCCTTTCGGTGAGACCGAAATGTTACGAAAAGGAAACAGGGAGTGTACATTGCAATCTCGGTGGGACCGATCGCTCCTTTCGGTGATACCGAAACGTTATGAAGGTAACCAGAGAGATTACAATCCCATCTCGGTGAGACCGAGATACCTATCGGTGAGACCGATTTGCCTAGGGTTTGTGGCAGTGGCTATGACATCTGAACTCGGTGGCACCGGGTAGAAAGAATCGGTTGGGCCGAGTTTGACTTTTGGTTTAGGTCATATGTGGATATGAGAAAGTAGTTGAGGGTTTTGGAGCCTATCACTAAGCACTGTAGAGCAAGAAACTCATTAAGCAACACCTCATCCCTCCTTGATAGTATTGGCTTTTCCTATAGACTTAATGTGATCTTGGATCACTAAAATATAAAATGTAGAGTCTTGAGCTTTTGAGATTGATCCAATGCTTTTATCCTTAGCATTTTGAGGGATCCACTTTTCTCATCCATGCCATGCCATCCATTGAGCTTTTCCTGAAATATTCATCTTGGAATGATGTTAGCTCAATGAGCTATATGTTGTTTGGAATTACCAAAACCACCTAGGGATAGTTGCACTTTCAGCAACACACTTTCCTAGCAGGGTCACCTCAGAGCGAAAGTGGCTACACGCATATGGATATGTGAGGGTCCGAGGTTGCTAACCTCACGAACCTTTTCTACGGTTGCCATGGGCCTCCTTTTATAGGTTAAGGGGTCATAGTGGCAAATCAGTCTTTACGTACTGATTAGATAGCAAACAGTGCTATCATACCTAACTCTGCAGGCTGACAGAGCGCATTAAATGCACCATCGAGTTTCACATTGCAGTGTGCCCGGCTGCCCTTGTCGGGCCATTTTTCCAGCTTCGCGCCTACTTCCTTGACACGTCTCAGGACGGGTGTCATATGGAGGTGTTTACTCTAGGAAGTGGCTGCCGTGTGGCAAAAAGCAGCCACTTAGTCTCCTTGGAGCGTGACACCGCATTGATCTATGACTTTCATAGCTTGTGAGGTGGAGCGATGGAGTGGCATGCCTCCGCAAGCCCCAGCAGGCCTGCTAGGACGGTCTGGAAGCTTGCTTCCTAGGCAAACCCAACCTCGCTAGGCTCGCCTGCCTGGAGAGGGAGGTTCTTTCCTTATCGATATCTTGCTTCTCTGGCTCATCTTGGTCTTCTTGATCTGCATTTGGATCCTTCAAAGAATTGATCCCTCTTGCTTGGTCAAATCTTGGTGCTATAATCTTTGTCCTTGGGCCTATGCACAGTTTGGGCAACAGACCCAGGGTTTGTTCCACCGACACCCCCCTTGGTCAATGACCCCAGAGGCTTGGGGGAAACCCACTAGACCCCTTCATGCCTATATAAAGGTGGGCGTTCGGGGCAGCTAGCCTTCAACCCTTGCCCGTCTCCCTCCCGTTACACCTCCTCCCTGTTTCGTCAGCGCTTGGCGAAGCCCTGCCAGAATATCGCTGCCGCCACCACCACCACACCATCGTGTTGGTTCAAGAAGGAGAGGACTCCGCTGAGTCGTACGTGTGCTAAACTCAGAGGTTTCGTCCGTTCGGCACTAGATCGGATTGGATCGTGAAGAGTATGACCACATCAACCATGTTATGACACTAACGCTTTCAGTCTACAAGGGTATGTAGACACACTCCCCTCTCGTTTCTATACATCTCCTAGATTTGATCCTGGGTCTTCCATAGGTAATTTTTTGATTTTCATGCAACGTTCCCCGTCAATATGGTTTAGCCCATAGAAGGGACTTCAACGCAACCTCATTCACCTAGCCCTAGAGTTGGAATACATCTGACGATCTTGGTAGATCAACTCTGTAATCGATACATCCATATCGATATAAACAAGAGCAAGACGTAGGGTTTTACCTCCATCAAGAGGGCCTGAACCTGGGTAAACATGGTCTCCGTGTTCATGTTACCATCTGCCCCAGATCCACAGCTCGGGATCCCCTACCCCGAGGTCCGCTATTTTCACACCAATAGTTGGCAAGATGAAATTGCTTGGATGAGATTCTGGTTAAAAGAGAGATGGTAGATAGAATGAACTTGACAATATGGGATGAAACTATGAAGAGAGCAACAACACGAAGCCTCTGATACAAATGAATGGGAGCTAGATAGTCAGAATGAAATGAACGGAGAAGAGAATAACTTCTACCACCAAGAACTTGAAATAACAAGCTTACGAGGAATGCTAGAACGGAGTTTTGAAAGAATCCACAAGCCAAAGATATGCTTCCCATGGCCTTATGGAAACATCTCAACATTTTGAGATTAAATCCTACCACTAAGGGAAACAATTGTTTATTGCAGAGGAATGAGGACGCAACCCTCCACCTCGACAGATAAAGGAGAGGAATTGCACTTTGGAATGCAAGACAAAGAATACTTGAGCTCCTCCAACAAGAATCTTAATGAACACTTCCAGAATGAATTAAATCCTTAACGAACCACCATGTTGAGCTTCTGAGAAGAACTCTGGTAATGAAAGGATTATATAAAAGAATTGAAGGTTGAAAATAACAAGAGTTGAAGACTTGGAATGATTCAGATGGAGCTTCATGACAAGACAACCGAGAAAACCTGGAACTCCGAAAAAGAAAGAGGATCAACTTGAAATTGAGAATTTATTCATCATGGAAAAGCTCCAAATGCATGGGTTGATCACTTGGATGAAACAAGAATAAGAATAATGTTATGTGTATCCTTCATCAGTTCAAATTGATGACAACCAACATATTTGGCATACTACTTATTCTCCTAGAATGGATTGAGGATAGATACTACGCAAACTTGGGAATGTCTTCAACGAACCACAGATACAGTTTTGGAAACAATGAATGGATTTATATGATAACAAAGGAAGAGGAGAACTTGAAGAACCAACGTAAGAATTGAAAACGAATGATGAAAGAGAATGAATTACCAGGAAGAATTAAAATGTGCAAAGATAGTTGAGGGAATTTAGACACAAGCAAACGAAGAGATCATGAGTTGACTAGAGAATACTTGAACGATGCACTGGAAGAATTGGACAGTGATAGCTGAAAGGTAAGGACGAAGAATTCTTCTGAAAAGATGGTCTTCAGAGAATCAAAATGGAAAACAACTCTTGAAAAGGATTTGGGACGGTCATGAATTTCTCATGACCCAAAATAACTGAGAGGATAGCACTAATCTTGAACCATGAATCTTGAAGAGAACAAATATGATTTGGAGGAAAACTCTTCTTCGATCTTCAGCGCTGAGAATGACGACGAGGAACACCACCAAAATTATTGAGACACTTTGGAACAAAGAAAAGAGGAAGGTTGGATTGAAATGAAAGGAATTGATGGAAATCTCGGAGAAGACTACTGACTAATGAGAATTCATTCTTATGTCAAACTTGGAAAGAATTAGAGCATCACTCCAGTAAAGATTAGAAAATCTAGGTAGGATCCTGGGAAAAACCTATGGGTTATGGGCACGGTCAAAAGGAAAGACCATTGAAACGAATGCTTAGAAAGAGGTAATGCACCGGGAATATTTAATTGGCTTGAATGATGTAGCAACCCAGAAATAGCTTGAACGGATCTTTAATGGAAACATGAATCTTCTTAGATATCCTCAATACTCCGAATATGGATAGAGAACGGGGAACAATTAAGAGGTGCGCCAAAAAACATTGGCCAAATGAAAGGGATATGCTCAACACCGGTTGAAACTTGCAAGAAAAGGATGAAGAGGCTTGACTAAAAGGATGCTTGATTTGATAATTCTGGCTCCATGAAGAAAACGGGTGGGAGGGTGGGAACAACAAAGGCAACTTGGGATGGACGAGATGGACACCGTTGAGAAAACTGAGAATTGATCTAGCAAATGTCGAAAGGATCGGATTAATTTGAAGAGAAGCACACCTGTCGGACAAAGAATTTCCATGACAATCCTGAACAGTTAAAGGATTAGCACTCCCATAGAAACATGAGGACAATGCTTGGTAAAGTTCTGGAATCAACACTTGACTTCAAAGCAACTCGAATACCACAAGTAGAACAAAATAAAGGATTGTAGTCGGAAATTAAGCCAACAAATACATAACCCCTCATGCATTCATTGGAATATAAGCCTGGGTAACTACTTCAATTCCCAGCTAAGAACTCCCAAATTTTTTGGTTATGCAATCTGGTACAACATGTACAAGGAGAAAAAATCATCACACAACTCCTAGCAGAATTCTACGCTCCAAATGTACCACCTCCTCAACACATAACCAAAAACCTCATAAACTCGTGTACCTCATACCTTCGAAATACAACAGCTATACTAGTTGTGGAAATACCCCCGAACTCCCTCCCCGGTACTAGGTGGCATCAGGCTCATCTCACCACCAACAGTATAAAAGCGTTTTAAATGTCGGTGTCCTCTAGTATTCTGGAACTGACATGATAGCAAATCTGGCAAGAAAACCTTGGAGCTCTAATCCCTGGGACTTCCACAAATTGTCAGGAGGCACCAAGAACAAAATTCTCTCACACCGATATTGTAACAATTCCAAAATACCAGCGTGATCCTAAAGAAAATTGAGGGATAAGAGTAGTAGAATTAAAACACCTACGTCATAATTCCTCACCAGAGTGATGAAGGGTATAGTGAGTAAAAGAATTCCCACTCTCTGATATATAACTAGACTCAAAATAGTTTTTTCTAGACTCTACTCGGTCTACTTTTATCAACCAAGGAGGCTCATGCCGTTGGCAAGGCTCTGATACCATTTTGTAACACCCAATATGTGGTCCTATCCTCAAGGAACTCGGAAGACCCACTAAGGATAGAAGTGCATATCAGAGACGCTTCGCAAGGTGGATATCATTACAACATACCATGTAATGAATAGATGAGAATACCAGATAAAGGCCTACACTAGCCACAAGCTACATCATGAATACATCAATACATAGAAATCAGCATACACAAGAGCAGGATCCGACTATGGATGGAATCAAAGAAAAAAGAAAAACGACATCCACCCTGCTAATCCCAGGATCCCGACCGGGATCTTAACCTGTGATTGATGAAGAAGAAGCAGAAAAGGACTCCAAAAGCAAACAAGCATCACTCTCACGTCAAAGCAGCACTTTACCTGTACCCGCACATGTTGTTGTAGTAATCTGTGAGCTATGGGGACTCAGCAATCCCATTACCATGGATCAAAACTAGCAAAGCTTACTGGGTAGGGAATGGTTACGTGGTGAGGTTGCAGTAAGCACTAAGCATTTGTATGTGGCTAACTTACGAATACAAGAATAAGAAGAGTAAACTATGCATAACAGACGTGAAGTAGTAATGATTAAGAAGTGATCCTAAACATCTACTTACGAGTCAATTATAACCCCACTGTGTTCTCTTCCCGAACTCCCTCGAAAATAGATGATCATGGTTAAGCATGCGGGTGGTGTATTTTAATTGAGTTATTGTCAAGTTATCTACAACCAGATATTATAAATTTCCAAGTCACCACATAATCGCGGGCACGGCTTTCCTGAAGATCTAACCCTGCAGGGGTGCTCCACGTAGTCCATCAAAAATTACCACACACATCCGATGGAAAAACCTCACACCATGATAACACGGTGTCTATATGGAATCCTGGTGGATAAGCCACTCGTCAAAGGTAAGACTAAATCAGCAAGACCTCCCAATGTGTCGGGTATCCCGATAGGAGTCGTGTATCTCGTTCTCAGGACACAGTGGATAAGCGACGCGTATAGGTGCCAAATACCCCAAGTTGCCAAGGGGCGGCCCCGCACAGTGCTCTAGTTTGGACCAACACTCATGAGGAGCACTAGCCCGATTTGTTGATTAATTATTTGCGGGGTCCGGAATGTCCCTATGCAAGTTTTAGTTGTTATTAGGCAAATGTAAAACCAAAGTTGGGCCTTGCTGGAAGATTTTATCCTAAAGCGAATGATCGGGGGGGCATAATACCCACATGTGTTAGAAGCGCTCATCAAGGAACATAACACCGGTATGATGGAAAGTTGGAAACTAGGGCGGCATGGGTGGAACAAAACACCAGTCAAAAGGCCGAGCCCCCCCCCCACACACACACAACCAACTGTATATATACATTAATTAAATAGAGATATTGTGACATCCCATGATATCCATGTACCAACATGGAACCACCTGCAACTAGAATGCTATACGACGAGCTGAGCAAAGCGGTAACATAGCCAAACAACAATTTGTTGGGATGGTGGGGGTTAGAGGCTTATCATGGCAATTCGGGAGGCTGACAAACAAGTGGTGGGTAGTGAGACATAGCGATAGCATCGAGACAACTGCAAGCAAAGATAGTAGTGATATACAAGGTAATGATCATCTTGCCTGGAATCCTGCTCAGAAGAAGATCGAATCTGTGAAGTAGGCGAACAGGTGTAGTCGAACGAATCCTCACACTCCGTAACGTTTCGGAACTCTAGCAAGGAGGAGCAAATCCGGAGACAAACAAATGACACGGTAAACACCACAACATATTCATGATATGATGCACAAACAATAATTATGCATGTTCGGTTTAATGATTCATGGCATGGCAAAGTGCACAAACAATCACTTCACATCAAGTGAAGCTCAATATGCAACGAGTTGCATATTGACGAAACTCCACATTCGATCATTTAGTTCACTCCTGTTCATGTACAAGACAATTTTAAATGTTGGTTAACATGGCAAGAGGTTAAGCATAATTCAACTAGATATTTAAGGCAATTTAAATGAGGCCGGAAATAACAAATAAGAATTCCAGAAAATCCACATATGCCATTTTTTAATTTGCTACTTTTCTATGTAAAATGCAATTTTAATGTTGTTAAATAGGAAAAAAAAAGTGGACCATGTTAATCTACACATTTTTCTAGGCCATTTACATATATAATTTATTTAATTCGGAGCTACAGTTAATTGGTTATGAAATAAACCATTTTAGTATGTCATTTGTACAAATTAATGCAAACAACAATTTCAAGCATTCTTAACATGGATGAAAGTTGCATATTGTGAAACTATATGAAACTCTAAGCATTTTACATATATGACAAGTTTTATTACGATGCACAGTTATTTAGTTATGAACTATGCAAAATAGTGGCATTTTCCTGTAATTAAGCAATGTCCTAGAAAATTGCTAAATTCATAGAACCGAAAAAATACATATACGGGCCGCAACTCGATCTGGGCCGAAAAAATGCAGTGTAGGTGGATGCAATAATGTGCGCATGACGAGGCATAGCCTCAGAGAGGGAACTTGGGTCGGGAGGCTCCCGGAAGGCCCCCGACCCGGTCGGTGGAGAGGCTGGGCCTTGGAGGTCGAGGCGAAGAATTGGGCTGGCAACCCACAGAGCGAAATAGAGGAGACCATCTTTGCTTGTGGGACAACATGGTCGGGCAGTCAAATGGGGCGGCGCCCAATCCAGTGCATGTGCTCACGTCACCGGTGTGGAGGCAGAGCTCAACGCGGCTTGTGGCGATGTAGGGGAGCGGGACTTGGCAATGGTGTGGTCGCTGGCAAGGCCGAGCAGGGCTAGGAATGGGAGCAGCGCTGGGCTTGCGAGAGGTGAGGCATCCAGGTAGCGGGCGGCGATCGATGTAGGGGGGTGCTTGCAGGTGCGATCGCGAGTAGTGCCTTGGCGCTCGAACAATGGCGTGAAGCGGGAGGTGCGGGCATGGCAAGATCCAGTTGGGATCCTCTGGATCCGGCCGACGGCGCCCTTGCTGACTTGGCCCCGTGGGGCGTCGAGATGGTAGTGGTTGGCGGTCTCCACGGGTGGCTGCAACGCGGCCATGGGAGGAGCTCCTACGAGAGACAGAAGAAGAGATGAGAGAGACGGGGAAACAACAAGAAGGAGAGGGCTGATAACCCACAAGTATAGGGGATCGCAACAGTTTTCGAGGGTAGAGTATTCAACCCAAATTTATTGATTCGACACAAGGGGAGCCAAAGAATATTCTCAAGTATTAGCAGCTGAGTTGTCAATTCAACTACACCTGAAAGACTTAATAACTATAGCAAAGTATTTAGTAGCAAAGTAGTATGGAAGTAACGGTAACGGTGGCAAAAGTAATAGTAGAAGTTTTGTAGCAATCGTAGCAGTGGCAATGGAAAAGTAAGTTAGCAAACATCAATATGAAACAAGCTCGTGGGCAATGGATCAATGATGGATAATTATGTCAGATGTAAGTCATGATGCAACATTTATAACATAGGGTGACACAGAACTAGCTCCAGTTCATCAATGTAATGTAGGCATGTATTCCGAATATAGTACGTGCTTATGGAAAAGGACTTGCATGACATCTTTAGTCCTGCCCTCCCGTGGCAGCGGGGTCCTATTGGAAACTAAGGTATATTAAGGCCTCCTTTTAGTAGAGTACCGGACCAAAGCATTAGCACTTAGTGAATACATGAACTCCTCAAACTACAGTCATCACCAGGAAGTGTCACGACTATTGTCACTCCGGGGTTTGCCGGATCATAACACGTAGTAGGTGACTATAACTTGCAAGATAGGATCAAGAACACTCATATATTCATGAAAATATAATAGGTACAGATCTGAAATCATGGCACTCAGGCCCTAGTGACAAGCATTAAGCATGGCAAAGTCATAGCAACATCAATCTTAGAACATAATGGATACTAGGGATCAAACCCTAACAAAACTAACTCGATTACATGGTAAATCTCATCCAACCCATCACCGTCTAGCAATCCTACGATGGGATTACTCACGCACGGCGGTGAGCAGCATGAAATTGGTGATGCAGGATGGTTGATGATGCTAATGGCGACGGATTCCCCTCTCCGGAGCCACAAACGGACTCCAGATCAGCCCTCTCGAGGAAGAACAGGGCTTGGCGGCAGCTTCGTATCGTAAAACGCGATGAATCCTTCTCTCTGATTTTTTTTCTCCCTGAACGTGAATATATGGAGTTGGAGTTGGGGTCGGTGGAGGTCCAGGGGGGCCACGAGGGCGCGCCCCCCACCCTCGTGGCTAGGGTGTGGGCCCCCTTCTGTTGATTCTTTAGCCAATATTTTTTTATTAATTCCAAAATGTGAATCTGTGAAGTTTCAAGTCATTTCGAGAACTTTTATTTCTGCACAAAAATAACACCATGGCAATTCTAATGAAAACAACAGTCCGGGTTAGTTCCATTCAAATCATGCAAGTTAGAGTCCAAAACAAGGGCAAAAGTGTTTGGAAAAGTAGATACGTTGGAGACGTATCAACTCCTCCAAGCTTAAACCTTTGCTTGTCCTCAAGCAATTCAATTGACAAACTGAAAGTGATAAAGAAAAACTTTTGCAAACTCTGTTTGATCTTGTTGTTGCAAATATGTAGCCAGCATTCAAGTTTTCAGCAAAAATTATGAACTAACCATATTCACAATAACATTTAGGTCTCACGTTTACTCATATCAATGACATAATCAACTAGCGAGCAATAATAATAAATCTCGGATGACAAACTTTCTCAAAACAATCATGATATGACATAATAAGATGGTATCTCGCTAGCCCTTTCTGAGACTGCAAAACATAAATGCAGAGCAGCCCTGAAGATCAAGGACTGACTAGACATTGTAATTCATGGCAAAAGAGATCTAGTCACAGTCATACTCAATCTAAATTAATAACAATGCATAAAAATGACTGCAGTGCTCTCCAACTGGTGCTTTTTTATAAGACGGTGAAGACTCAACATAAAAGTAAATAGATAGGCCCTTCGCAGAGGGAGGCAGGGATTTGCAGAGGTGCTAGAGCTCGAGTTTTGAATCAGAGATAAATAATATTTTGAGCGGCATACTTCCATTGTCAACATAACAACCAAGATATCTTGATATCTTCCAAGCTATATACATTATAAGTGGTTCCCAAACAGAATGGTAAAGTTTATACTCCCCCACCACCAACGAGCACATTCCACGGCTGGTCTAAAACAACGGGTACCGTCCAACTAACAACAATCCCAGGGGAGTTTTGTTTGCAATTATTTTGATTTGATTTGAGCATGGGACTGGGCATCCTAGTTACCGGCCATTTTCTCGTGAATGATGAGCGAAGTTCACTCACCGTGAGAATAACCCACCTAGCATCGAAGATATAGACAGCCCTAGTTGATACATGAGCTATTCGAGCATACAAAATAGAATTTCATTTGAAGGTTTAGAGTTTGGCACATACAAATTTACTTGGAACGGCAGGTAAATACCGCATATAGGTAG
This sequence comes from Triticum dicoccoides, assembly GCF_002162155.2. Taxonomy (NCBI): domain Eukaryota; kingdom Viridiplantae; phylum Streptophyta; class Magnoliopsida; order Poales; family Poaceae; genus Triticum; species Triticum dicoccoides. The sequence continues at coordinate 309,953,728 of NC_041383.1, read as the reverse complement.
GTATAGTGGACTCATATGGAATATCTTTGGGGTTTATAGAAGTGCATGCACAAGCAGTATTCCCACTTAGTACATGTGAAGGCTAGAAAGAGACTAGGAAACGACCAGCTAGAGAGCGACAACAGTCATGAATATGCATTAAGATTAACCAACAATGAGTGCAAGCATGAGTAGGATATAAATATCCATGAACATAAATATCGTGGTGGCTATGTTGATTTTGTTTCAACTACATGCGTGAACATGTGCCAAGTCAAGCCACCCAAATCATTCAAAGGAGGATACCACCCTATCATACTACATCACAACCATTTTAATAGCATGTTGGCACACAAGGTAAACCCATATAAACTCCTAGCTAATTAAGCATGGAATGAGTAACTATAATCTCTAACTGTCATTGCAAACATTTTTGATTCATAATAGGCTGAATCAGGAACGATGAACTAATCATATTTACAAAAACAAGACAGGTCGAGTTCATAACAGCTTTTCTCATCTAAATCATTTCATCATATATCATCATTATTGCCTTTCACTTGCACGACCGAACGGTGTGGATAACAATAATAATAGTGCACGTGCATTGGACTAAGCGAGAATCTGCAAACATTTAATTCAAAGGAGAAGGCAAGGTGATATGGGCTACTTGTTAGATCAACAATAATGCATATGAGAGCCACTCAACATTTTCATCGTCGTCTTCTCCTCTCGACCCCCAAAGAAAAGAAAAGAATTTCAAAGAAAGAGAAAAACTATTTACACGGGAAAGTTCCCTACAAGCATAAAGAAGAACAAGAAATATTTTTTGGTTTTCTATAATACTACTACTACAAGCATGGAAAGTAAACTAGCTAAAAGATATAACTAATTTTTTTGGTTTTTCTCAAAGTTTTTCAAACACACAAGAAGAAAGCAAGAAAATAAAATAAACTAGCATGGATAGTACAATGAAAAAATATGAACACCGACAACTAGAATGAGTGTGTGGACATGAATGTAATGTCGGTGAGAAATACGTACTCCCCCAAGCTTAGGCTTTTGGCCTAAGTTGGTCTAAAGCCACGGCTGCCCTTGTGGATATCCAAAGTTGTAGTCGGGGTTGTACTGAGATGCAGCAGCTACTGCCTGAAGGGATGCAGCATGGAGGCGAGCAGCCTCCGTCTTCCTATCATATTCGTTTGCCTCCTCTCTGGTTATAGAATATCTCCCATTTTCCTAAAAGTTAAAGAAGGCAGGAGCAGGAAGAGTAACATGGACAGCATGCTGTATGTCAAAGATTAGTCGGTACTGGAGGGACTGTTCATTCCTCTCAAGAAACTGATGGTGAATAATAGCATTATAATCTAGAAAAGCAAGTGGCAACTCAATATCATTTTCACTTATGGATACACCAAGATAATCAGCTAAATGAGTTGCATAAATTCCACCAAATAAATCTCCATCTTTAGCATTAAGATGTAACCTCCGTGCGACAATGGCCCCCAAGTTATATTGTTTATCACCTAATACCGCACTCTTGAGGACACTAAGATCTGGGACGCACATGTGGCTAAGCTCATGCTTACCGTTAATACATCTACCTATAAAGAGAGCAAAGAAATGTATGGAAGGAAAATGAATGCTCCCTATGGTAGCTTGTGTAATATTTCTAGTTTCTCCCACAATGATGCTAGCAAGGAAATCATTATATTCAGATTTGTGAGGTTCACTAAGGATGCCCCACTATGGAATTTTGCAAGCAGTGTTAAAATCTTCAAGGTCCGTGGTATATGATTTATCATAGAGGTCAAATAGAACAGTGTGTGTGTTGCGCTTAGATGAAAAGTTAAACCTCCGCACAAAGGAATCAGTGAGGTGATAGTATTGGCGGCACTTATCTAATACGAAGTCCTCAAAATCAGCATTACACACATACTCATGAAATTCATCCTTGAAGCTAGCTTGGATCATAAATTCATCTGACGGCCATTCGCAAGGCCGCACTAGAGCTTCTCCTCGTGGTTCAACGTCTGACTCACATATCGTGAGCCTTGGTGCTTGCTTCCTTGAAGAACCACCTTAGTACATTTTCTTGAACATTTTTCTTCCTCTAAAAACTTTCTGAAATTTTTTAGTGAATCAAAATAAAAGTGAACCAAACTCAACAAGATTGATAGCAACTACTCCCACAAGTACCTAAAGGCTATATCATGCATTAAAACAACTTTGGACCATATAAATTTGACATGCAAGCTCAAGATAGGGTCACCTTAGCAGCAAAAATTTGCAATAAATAAAGCATTAGAGAAAAAACTAATTTGACCATTGGAGGAGTCACATACCGAAGAACAATCCCCCAAAGCAGTTTTGTGAATGGAGCTTTGAGCAAGGAGATCGAAAAATGGCAGCAAAACAAGCAACAACATGGGTTTGAGCTACGGGGTGATTTTTTCTGGAGGAAGATGAAGTGTGTGGGTGAAGGAATAAGTGGAGGTGGGACACGTTGGGCCCACAAGGCAGGGGGCGCACCCTCCACCCGGGTGACCAAATGGTGGGTCCCCTTGGTGTGTTCTAAGTGCCAGAAATTCTCAAATATTCTACAAAAAATCATACCCAATTTTCAGGGCATTTGAAGAACATTTATTATTGGGGTATTTTTTATTGCACAGATAATTCAGAAAATAGACAAAAAATACTATTTTTGCTTTATTTATTCTAAAGAACAGAAAGTAAAAGGTGGGTATAGAGAGTTGTTCTTTATAACTTCATCCATATCATGCTCATCAAAAGGAATCCACTAACAAGGTTGATCAAGTCTTGTTAACAAAATTCTTCCGAATAACAGGAAACCAGAGAATTTTCGAATAACACTAGGTTACCTCAACGGGGATATGCATGTCCCGAACAATAAGAATATCATATTTCTTTTTGACGGTAGGAAAAGGGAATTCAAATCCTCCAATAGTAATAGTTCAAATTTTTCCAATAGAGTTGATACTATGAACTCGAGGTTGTTTCTTAGGAAAGGGTACCGTATGCTCATTACCATTAACATGAAAAGTGAGATTGCCTTTGTTGCAATCAATAACAGCCCCTGCAGTATTCAAAAAGGGTCTACCAAGGATGATCGACATACTATCGTCCTCGGGACTATCAAGAATGACAAAGTTCGTTAAAATAGTAACGTTTGCAACCATAACACGCACATCCTCACAAATACTAATGGGCATAGCAGTTGATTTACCACCCATTTGCAAAGAGATTTCAGTAGCTGTCAACTTATTCAAATCAAGTCTACGATACAAAGATAAAGGCATAACACTAACACCAGCTCCAAGATCACATAAAGCATTTTTAACATAGTTTCTTTTAATGGAGCATGGTATAGTTGGTACTCCTGGATCTTCTAGTTTCTTTGGTATTCCACCCTTAAAGGTATAATTGGCAAGCATGGTGGAAATTTCGCCTTTCGGTATCTTTATTTTATTTGTAACAATATCTTTCATATACTTGGCATAGGTATTCATTTTAAGCATATTAGTCAAACGCATACGCGAAAAGATAGGTCTAATCATTTCAGCGAAGCGCTCAAAATCCTGATCATCCTTTTTTCTTGGATAGCTTAGGAGGAAAAGGCATGGGTTTCTAAACCCATGGTTCTCTTTCTTTAACGTGCTTCCTAGCAACAAAGTCTCTCTTATCATAATGTTGGTTCTTTGATTGTGGGTTATCAAGATCAACAGCAGTTTCAATCTCTACATCATTATCATTACTAGGTTGAGCAGCAATAGGAACATAATCATTAACATTACCACTAGGTTCATGTTCATTAACAGATTGTGTTTCAGCATTCGAAATAGAAATATCATTGGGATTCTCAGGTGTGTCAATAACAGGTTCACTAGAAGTATGCAAAGTCCTATCTTTATTCTTTTTCTTTTTCTTAGAAGGACTAGGTGTATCAGTATTAATTCTCTGAGAATCTTGCTCAACTCTCTTAGGATGGCCATGAGGATACAAAGGTTCCTGGGTCATTTTACCACCTCTAGTCATAACTCTAATAGCATTATCATTGTTCTTCTTATTTAACTCATTGAGCAAATCATCTTGTGCCTTAAGTACTTGTTCTACTTGAGTGGTAACCATGGAAGCATGTTTACTAATAAGCTTAATCTCACTTTTAACTCTAGACATATAATCACCCAACTGTTCAACCATATAAGCATTACATTTTAATTGTCTACCAAAATAAGCATTGAAATCTTCTTGCTTAACAATAAAATTATCAAACTCATTCAAGCATTGACTAGCAAACTTAGTAGATAGGATTTCGCCCTTACCAAATCTATAGAGAGAATTTACCTTTACTACCTGTGTCGGGTTATCAATACCATGTATTTCTTCAATAGGTGGTAAATTCATAACATCTTCAGTTTAATACCTTTTTATTTCATAGATTTCTTTGCCTCTTGCATATCCTCAGGACTGAGAAATAGAATCCCCCTTTTCTTCGGAGTTGGCTTAGGAGTGGGTTCAAGAATTTTCCAATCATTATCATTACTCGGTATATTATTTAGTGGCAATTCTGCTTGCTCAACAGTTCTTTCCCTGAAAACACAACCAGCACAACTATCCAGGTGGTCTCTGGAAGCATCGGTTAGTCCATTATAAAAGATATAAGTATTTCATTTTTCTTGAGAGGATGATCAGGCAAAGCATTAAGTAATTGGAGAAGCCTCCCCCAAGCTTGTGGAGACTCTCTTCTTCAATTTGCACAAAATTAAATATTTCCCTTAAGGCAGATTGTTTCTTATGAGTGGGGAAATATTTTGCAGAGAAGTAATAAATCATATCCTGGGGACTACGCACACAACTGGAGCAAGAGAATTAAACCATATCTTAGCATCACCCTTTAATGAGAAAGGAAACAATTTAAGAATATAGTAATAGCGATTTTTTTCCTCATGAGTAAACAGGGTAGCTATATCATTCAATTTAGTAAGATGTGCCACAAAAGTTTCAGATTCATAGCCATAGAAAGGATCAGATTCAACCAAAGTAATTAACTCAGGATTAACAGAGAATTCATAATCCTTATCAGTAACACAGATAGGTGAAGTAGCAGAAGCATGGTCATATTTCATTCTAGCATTCAAAGACTTTTTTTCAACTTAGCTAACAGTTTCTTAAGATCATAGCTATCATTGCAAGCAAGAAAGTCTCAAACAATTTGTTCATCCATAACATAACCCTCAGGTACAACAGGCAATTCTTATCTAGGGGGAGAATCTTCATCATCACTTTCATTAATGTCATCAGTTTAAGTAATTTCATTCTCTCTAACACAAGCAAGTTGTTCATCAAGAAATTCACCTACTGGCACATTATTATCAGGCAGAGAAGTAGTGCCATCATAAGCATCATGCATAGCAGAAGTGGCATCATCAATAATATGCGACTGTGACGCCCCCGATTCAATCGTACACTAATCATACACGCAAACATGTACGATCAAGATCAGGGACACACAGGAAGATATCACAACACAACTCTAAAAATAAAATAAGTCATACAAGCATCATAATACAAGCCAAGGGCCTCGAGGGCTCGAATACAAGTGTTCGATCATAGACGACTCAACGGAAGCAACAATATCTGAGTACATACATAAGTTGAACAAGTTGCCATAAGATGGCTAGCACAAACTGGGATAGGGATCGAAAGAGGCGCAGGCCTCCTACCTGGGATCCTCCTAAACTACTCCTGGTCATTGTCAGCGGCCTGCACGTAGTAGTAGGAACCTCCAGTGTAGTAGGAGTCATCGTCGACGGTGGAGTCTGGCTCTTGGGCTCCGGCATCTGGTTGCGATAACCAGGTAGAAGGGAAAGGGGAAAAAGAGGGAGAAAAGCCACCGTGAGTACTCATCCAAAGTACTCGCAAGCAAGGAGCTACACTACATATGCATGGGTATATGTGTAAAAAGGCAATATCGGTCGACTAAACTGCAGAATGCTAGAATAAGAGGGGGATAGCTAGTCCTGTCGAAGACTACAATTCTGGCAGCCTCCATCTTGCAGCATGTAGAAGAGAGAAGATTGAAGTTCTCCAAGTAGCATCGCATAGCATAATCCTACCCGGCGATCCTTCCCTCGTCGCCCTGTGGAAAACCGATCACCGGGTTGTCTGTGGAACTTGTCTGGGTGTGTTTTATTAAGTATCCGGTTCTAGTTGTCATAAGGTCAAGGTACAACTCCGGGTTATCCTTTTACAGAGGGACACGGCAATTCGAATAGATAAACTTCCCTGCAGGGGTGCACCACATAACCCAACACGCTCGATCCCCTTTGGCCGGACACACTTTTCTAGGTCATGTCCGGCCTCAGAAGATCAACACGTCGCCGCCCTACCTAGGCACAACAGAGAGGTCAGCACGCTGGTCTAAATCCTATGCGCGCAGGGGTCTGGGCCCATTGCCCATTGCACACCTGCATGTTGTGTACATGGCCGGTGAGCAGACCTAGCAACCTCCATTACAAAGGAAGTTGCATTACGTGGTCCAACCCGGCGCGCGTCGCTCAGTCGCTGACGTCAAGAAGGCTTCGGCTGATACCACGACGTCGAGTGCCCATAACTATTCCCGCGTAGTTGGTTAGAGCGTATAGGCCAGTGGCCAGACTCAGATCAAATACCAAGATCTCGTTAAGCGTGTTATTTTGAAGTAACCGCGGACACCGACCAGGGCCAGGCCCACCTCTCGCCTAGGTGATATCAACCTGCCCTGTTGCTCCGCCACAAAGTAACAATTGGGGCTGTCGAGAACCGAGTCCCGCCTCTACCGGGATGGAGCCACCTGTCCTTCCAGCCCCCACATCGAAATCACTTGCGGGTACTCAACGAGCTAACCCGACTTTAGTCACAATCTGTATGGTATATGTATGTATAGTATATACCTGTGATCACCTCCCGAGTGATCACAGCCCGATAGTATAGCATGGCAGACTGACAAGAATGTAGGGCCACTAATGGTAAACTAGCATCCTATAGTAAGCATTTAGGATTGCAGGTAAAGGTAACAACAGTAGTAGCAAGGACAGGCTATGCATCAGAATAGGATTAACGGAAAGTAGTAACATGCTACACTACTCTAATGCAAGTAGTATAGAGATGAATAGGCGATATCTGGTGATCAAAGGGGGAGCTTGTCAGGTTGCTCTGGCAAGAAGGAGGGGTCGTCAACTCCGTAGTCAAACTGGGCAGCAGCAGTGTCAGTCCCGTAGTATACCGAAAAGAAGGGGAAGAAACAGCAAATACAAGGCAAACATAAGCATGACGATGCATGAAATGACAATGAGCGGTGTTAGGTGTGCCCTAACGCGGTAGTAGGTGATACCGGTGAAAGGGGGAAACATCTGGGAAAGTATCCCCGGTGTTTCACGTTTTCGGACAGATGAACCGGAGGTGAAATGTTGCAGCTTCACTATGCTAGGGACGCGTGGCGGACGAACGAGCTGCGTATTCGGATTCGTCTCGTCGTTATGAGCAACTTTCATGTACACATCTTTTCCATTCGAGCTACGGTTTATTTTATATTAATTTTAAAAGATTTAAATCATTTTTAGGACTTATGTAATTAATTTAATTCAACATTATCCAGAACAGTGCATGCTGACGTCAGCTGTCAATAGGGTGTTGACTGGGTTAAACTGACGTGTGGGACCCACCTGTCATACTCTGTTTAGGTTAATTAGGATTTAGCTAGCCTAATTACTATTTAATTAAACTAGCTAGTTAATTAGATTAATTAAACAAGATTAATTAACTTAATTAATTCATTAATTAATTAATTATTAATTTTATTAATTCATTTCTTTATTTTACTTTCTTTTTTATAAAAACGTTCTGGGGGTTTTGGGCCCCTTTGTCATTGGGGCAGTGCGCCTTAGCGGGCACGGCGCTAACGGGTGTGGGTGCGGGCGACGGGTGCCACCCGAATGGCGCAGGCACGGGCTACCGGGGTCCGGCACCGGCACGTTTGTGGCCACGGCCATAGCTGGAGCAGGAGAGGCGGCACGGTGACCGGCGGGGTCGGATGGAGCCGGGTGCTGGGACAGAACCCGCCCGGTGCAAGGAGGTCGCTGGGCGACGGGGAAGCAGGGGGGCCACATAAGTGGGCTTGCAGTAGCGGACGGCACTGGCGAAGGGCGGCGGTGGCAGTCGACAGTGGCAGGGCGGAGGTGGCCGACGAGGAAGCGACCAAGTGGCTAACGAGGGGTTCCACGGGAGGGGGGTCTGCGGCGACCAGCGGCGAGGAGCAGGGGCGCGCGGGCGCGGGCATCTACGGGCGAAGGGGCTGCCGGCGGGCGCCTATGCGCGGTGGCGCACCGAGCATGACGAGAAGGGGAGGCCCAGAAGGCGCAGGGACATGCGGAGAGAGGAGGACCGGGGTCCTCACCGTGGGCGTAGGGTTTGGGGTAGTGGGGATCGGGGTAGTCGACGGGGACGACGGCGGAGAGGAAGCGGGACGGTGGGGAGGAGGAGGCAGGCCAGCGGGGAGGTCCGGCGAGGTCGTCCTCCAAGGGGTGGCGATGTGACGTCGACAAGGTGGCACCGGGGACA
>NC_041383.1:309927094-309944980 GCF_002162155.2 Triticum dicoccoides | reverse complement strand
GATCCAGATCGGTATCGGGAGGAGACGTGGGAGAGAGGGGAACATGGGGGGAGTGGGGTGTGTGCGCTAGGGTTTCGGGGGTGGGAGGGTTAGTAGGTGCGGGTGGGCCGGCCTGGTTGGCCCGATGGCCAGCTGGGTCGTGGCCTAGCGGGGGGGAAGGGGGCAGGCTTTTTTTGTTTAGTTAGGTTCTGCTTTTCTTTTTATTTAATTGTTTTGTTGTTTCCATCCAATATAAAATATCTAGGCATTTTATAAAAATGTGTTTATTTCACCATACTTGCATATGCAAATTATGGCACCTCCCGAACATTTTTGTTTTAACTTTTGAAATTTTTTATTGTTGACATTAATTTGAATTTGAATTTTGAAACGGTTTCGAATCATCGCGAGGTTAACAACAGTGACCGTGGTGACGTGGCATCATTAGCGTGGGATTACTGTAGCTTAATGATTCGGGTGTCACAATTCTCCTCCACTACAAGAAATCTCGTCCCGAGATTTAAGAGGTGGTGTAAGGGGGAAATTTGTGGTTGTGAAATTCGAACGGATCTCCTCAGTCTTCGTTGCTCCTCTCGAAGAGGTTTATCTATTACATTAATGTCTTCATTTTTCTTCTTCATGTCATCATGATGAAGTTGTCACCCTTTCTTCAGGATCTCCATCGTACTTGGGAAAAGTTAAGTGGAAAAACTCAGGAAGGATGGAGTTCAACACATGTTAGGTACCTAGAGGCTATCTCAGTGAACAAGGTATAGAGGCATCTCTCGTGTTGACATTCAAGAAAGTCATCGAGAGTAGAGTAAGAAGGTGTAATTAGAAGTTCCAAGCTGATAGGCAATCATTCGTTGCCTGAATCGGAATGTGAGAGTGCTTAAGACCTATGGGAATAAGTGTTGTGTCTGATAACAGAATTGATGATCTCTCGGAAGGTGGCTCATGAATTACTTACGAGGCCACGCACGAGGAACAACCTTGGGAACAGGGGGTTTACTGTGGAGTCAGGTTTCGATCCTGTGGAACTGTGGGTTATGGGCCCACAATGTGTATTAAAAGCTGGAAGGGCGGTGACGTCTTGCACGATCATGTAAGTAAGGCATGTTAGAGGATTGTCTGTCAGTTATGTCGGCAACAACATCGGTACCAAGGGCGAGGGACGAAGAGAACCATCTTCATGCTTGTTGAATGAGGCGGACCAATAGGCAAAGTTCTCGTCCATCGGTGGTTACTAGAATGTCATCAACAATAGTAACAGGGTCTTGCTGACAGAATTGTACACCGAGGTGTTTACACAAGCAGCAGAATATTACTGCTTATATAATATGCATCACAAGAAGGTTTAAACAAATCGATGGAAAGGAAAAGTGTTTATCAGGTTTAAACAGAACAATGGAAGGGAAAATGTGTACACACACATATTTCGGGGGTATATCCTTCCCAAGAACAAGAAGAGCATGATATCCATGGCAGGATAGAAAGTAGGAAACCATTTAGGTAAGGGGGAGGAATCTCAAGATATTACCCATACAACGGTGTTAGGATAAATGATAAAGAAAATTTAGCATTGTGCTTCAAATGCTCTTATTGAAAATCGGATTACCACGACATGCTTCGAGATAGCATCGACATGGTCTTCAAGCAAAGGTCAGACTTTGGATAAAGGAAGGATCCATCAAGAACAACTTGTGGAATAAGTCTTACAATTTCCTCATGGAAGAATGGATAACCTTGCAGAAAAGGAATCTATAACAATAGGGCCTCCGGCCAGGTGTGCTAGGCATGACATCACCTTACCAGGTCATGTAAAGATGTTTATAACTCCTGGAAATATGTTCCAACCACCTTATCTGACCAAGATTCATATCTGATTGGTGTCATGATACCTCAGACTCAGGATGTCTGAGAAGAAAAGGTGCAACACAAATTGACAGGATGACATTGTAAGATTCTCAGGAATGAACTATGGAAGCGATTTCCGAAACAAGAGTTCATCAGTAAACCAAGAAGAGGATGAGGGGGGGGGGCGGCTGATGGACTCAGCGACAATTCCTCGAGATTCCCAAAATGATGGATTTCCACAATCATGTGAACAAGGAGATAGCTTTTGTCAGTTCAAATGATATAATGAGGTATGCTCGAGGAAACATACACGATTAAACATTGGTTGACGGTGCACCCGAAATACGGACTTAGGTAGCATGATCAATGTTAGAAGGGTGTCTAATATCCATTACACAAAGAATGTGACTATCGTTCATTAACTTACAAGCAATAGGGTTGCTAGAAGTTTTGAATTGCTCACATCACAGTCTATTTGACGGTATTCCGGTTAGAAATAACACAAGGACTAAGGAATAAAGGGAGATGGCAAGAAGTATTACTTGTATCAAGAATTTTTTAAGAGGTGGAAAAATTCTCACGACATTCCTGACATAAAAGATAGTAATACTCCAAGGTCAAGAAGAACAATTGCTGGATAGCAAGGATCTCAACGTATAACACAAAGTAAGAACAAGTTTGTGTTGAACGAAAGGCAATAAAGTGGTCGATGATAACACAAATTATCGAGAGCAAAGGGTGGTATTTCTCATCAAGAATTCGATACATATCTTGGAAGAGCTCAGAATGTTGATGATGTTCACGACACATTTGTCACGAGATTTCATGAAGATGTAATCGATCTGCGATGACATCAAGTCAAAGGAATGATGAGGCGAAAGGTTATTGGAACCAAGGGTATGACACAAACTCGAAATCAAGCTTGGTGTTCAAGGCGAAATGATACAACGAGGAAGATTGGCGTAAGGTTATCTCATCGTCCAAAATTTTGCTAGCCGATCAGGCTAGGAATGACGAGATGGGGTATTAAACTCCTCAACAACAAAGTACTAGAAGGTACTGAATTGTAGTGCAGATTTGATTCAGTAATCGGCATTCTTAATTGATGACAACCCAGAACCCGTGGAGTGATTATGACGGGGAATGGTGCCACTTCGTCAGAAATTCATAAGATGAAGTGCAATGGGTTGATATCCTCGAGATACCAGGGGGTAATACTCGAAGGTAGAACAAAATAGTGGTTGGGCAGGCGTACTAATCTGCAGAAGACAAGTACTTTAACTTGTCCGAGAAATAGAATCAAAGTAGAACAATCATGGTCAGATCCACAGTTCCAAAGGATCAATTCATAGATACCAGATGATACTTATCAAGGAAAAATAGTTATTATTACAAGAAGCTTCCATGATAGGATCTACATCGTGTCCATGGGCATGAACACAAAGTTCAAGGTCGACTCCCACTTCTCTAATGCATTACCTTTCATTCACTTCTCGCCTTCAACGAAGTTGTGTTGAAATTTTATCTGACATAACAACGGTAGAGTATGACCCGTAGTAGTTTCCGGGTTCACACAGATTAGAAAAGGCATAGGTTCAACCCACCAGCGTCTCTTAGGTACATATACCACAAACTTCAGGAGTAAATAACACAAGCTCGAAAGTAGAGCATGGTCGGTCAATCAGAGGATAGGATTTACCAATGGAGAAAGAACTTCCAAAGCGATTGAATATGAAAAACGCCATCAGATAAAATCCAACAAAGGATCCGGTGGCCCTCAAAGGATCTGATGTGAGCATCGGTACTCAACTAGAGGAAGAAACAATGCAAGGAGATTAGACTATAGAAACAGCTGACTAATTCAAAGATCAAATGGAAAAGAATTATGATTCCCAATCAAGGGATCAGAAGCAAAATCTCTGATTAAGGATGGATAAGTTGAGTAGGTTTTGGGATACAATTGATGGCAATTTGATTGGTCGAGATCCAGCTCCGGTTCAAAATGACGTCTGAGCCAGAAGGATGCATCATAGGATCTGATTGAGGATTGCGAGCATTCACAACTTATTGAATTGATGGACTCAAAATGATAGTGACAAAGGATACTAAATGAATATTGCTGGTCTTAAGGAACGCGACCAAATTGCAAGCACACAATTGTAGAGCAATCGCGGGCAGAGAATTACCGAAAGATTAGACAACATCTCAATGTATCTTGTGAATAACGTGAACAACGAGGGAAGAACAGATACTCGATAAGTGTGAGGAATTATCCATAGAGGATATTTATGTGGCAAAGAACTGCAAGGGAATAAGCTCAAGGATTCTCAAAAAGTTGGAGAAATAATTCGATGCATCTTGTAATAACAAGAGCAATTGGGAAAGAAAGTACGACAATAGGTCCTTGTAATTCTCCTTAGGGATAATGGTTGTAGGGAATTGCAAAAGCAACGGGAACAAGGTCTCGAGTGAACACTAGAGAGTATCTTCCGTATCTTCTGGTGCAGTAGGCGATCATCTGGACTGAAGGGGCTCATTGGGAGAAAGTATTCTCGAGAACCTAGAGTCAGAGTTAGTAAAATTGTTTAACCTGAATAGAAGAGATGTCAGAGTCCCAGAGTATAGGTCGAGGAATAAAAGATCCTACTACCACCCAATGGTGACGTGGGCCCGTAAGCCGCACAGCCATATTAGTAAAAGTTTTGCAATGACTAGACTCGACTTCGGCCAAGGAATGTGGAGGGGGATTCCTACAGGCAGTCGGCTCTTATACCAACTTGTGACGCCCCCGATTCAATCGTACACTAATCATACACGCAAACGTGTACGCTCAAGATCAGGGACTCACGGGAACATATCACAACACAACCCTAAAAATAAAATAAGTCATACAAGCATCATAATACAAGCCAGGGGCCTCGAGGGCTCGAATACAAGTGCTCGATCATAGACGAGTCAGCAGAAGCAACAATATCTGAGTACAGACATAAGTTAAACAAGTTGCCATAAGATGGCTAGCACAAACTGGGATACAGATCAAAAGAGGCATAGGCCTCCTGCCTGGGATCCTCCTAAACTACTCCTAGTCGTCGTCAGCGGCCTGCACGTAGTAGTAGGCACCTCCAGTGTAGTAGGAGTCCTCATCAACGGTGGCGTCTGGCTCCTGGGCTCCGGCATCTGGTTGCGACAACCAGGTAGAAGGGAAAGGGGAAAAAGAGGGAGAAAAGAAACCGTGAGTACTCATCCAAAGTACTCGCAAGCAAGGAGCTACACTACATATGCATGGGTATATGTGTAAAAAAGGCAATATCAGTGGACTGAACTGCAGAATGCCAAAATAAGAGGGGGATAGCTAGTCCTGTCGAAGACTATGCTACTGGCAGCCTCCATCTTGAAGCATGTAGAAGAGAGAAGATTGAAGTTCTCCAAGTAGCATCGCATAGCATAATCCTACCTGGCGATCCTCCCCTCATCGCCCTGTGGAAAAGGGATCATTGGGTTGTCTGTGGAACTTTTCTGGGTGTGTTTTATTATGTATCTGGTTCTAGTTGTCATAAGGTTAAGGTAAAACTCCGGGTCGTCCTTTTACCGAGGGACACAGCTATTCGAATAGATAAACTTCCCTGCAGGGGTGCACCACAAAACCCAACACGCTCGATCCCCTTTGGACGGACACACTTGCCTGGGTCATGCCCGGCCTCAGAAGGTCAACACGTCGCCGCCCTACCTAGGCAAAACAGAGAGGTCAGCACGCCGGTCTAAATCCTATGCACGCAGGGGTCTGGGCCCATCGCCCATTGCACACCTGTATGTTGCATACGCGGCCGGTGAGCAGACCTAGCAACCTCCATTACAAAGGAAGTTGCGTTATGCGGTCCAAGCCGGCGCACGCCACCTAGTCACTGACGTCAAGAAGGCTTCGGCTGATACCATGACGTCGAGTGCCCATAACAGTTCCCGCGTAGTTGGTTAGTGCGTATAGGCCAGTGGCCACACTCAGATCAAATACCAAGATCTCATTAAGCGTGTTAATTTGAAGTAACCGCGGACACCGACCAGGGCCAGGCCCACCTCTCGTCTAGGTGGTCTCAACCTGCCCTGTCGCTCCACCACAAAGTAACAGTCGGGGGCCGTCGGGAACCCAGGCCCACCTCTACCGAGATGGAGCCACCTGTCCTTCCAGCCCCCACATCGAAATCACTTGCGGGTACTCAACGAGCTGACCCGACTTTAGTCACCATCTCTATAGTATATGTATGTATAGTATATACCCGTGATCACCTCCTGAGTGATCACGGCCCGATAGTATAGCATGGTAGACGGACAAGAATGTAGGGCCACTAATGGTAAACTAGCATCCTATACTAAGCATTTAGGATTGCAGGTAAATGTAACAACAGTAGTAGCAAGGACAGGCTATGCATCAGAATAGGATTAACGGAAAGCAGTAAGATGCTACACTACTCTAATGCAAGCAGTATAGAGAAGAATAGGCGATATCTAGTGATCAAAGTGGGGGGCTTTCCTGGTTGCTCTGGCAAGAAGGAGGGGTCGTCAACTCCGTAGTCGAACTGAGCAGCAGCAGCGTCGGTCCCGTAGTCTATGCATGACATGACAACGAGCGGTGTTAGGTGTGCCCTAACGCGGTAGTAGGTGATACCGGCGAAAGGGGGAAACATTTGGGAAAGTATCCCCGGTGTTTCACGTTTTCGGACAGATGAACCAGAGGTGAAATGTTGCAGGTTCACTATGCTAGGGATGCGTGGCGGACGAACGGGCTGCGTACTCGGATTCGTCTCGTCGTTCTGAGAAACTTTCATGTACAAATCTTTTCCATCCGAGCTACGGTTTATTTTATATTAATTTTAAAATATTTAAATCATTTTTAGGACTTATTTAATTAATCTAATTTGAAATTATCCAGAACAGGGCATGTTGACGTCAGCATGACGTCAGCAGTCAACAGGGCGTTGACTGGGTCAAACTGACGTGTGGGACCCACCTGTCATACTCTGTTTAGGTTAATTAGGATTTAGCTAACCTAATTACTGTTTAATTAAACTAGCTAGTTAATTAGATTAATTAAACAAGATTAATTAACTTAATTAATTCACTAATTAATTAATTATTAATTTTATTAATTCATTTCTTTATTTTACTTTCTTTTTTATAAAATCATTTTGGGGGTTTGGGGCCCCTTTGTCATTGGGCCAGTGGGCCTTAACGGGCACGGTGCTAACGGGTGTGGGTGCGGGCGAGCGGGCGACGGGCGCCACCCGAATGGTGCAGGCACGGGCTTCCGGGGTCTGGCGCTTGCGCGGTTGTGGCCGCGGCCATAGCTGGAGCAGGAGGGGCGGCACGGTGAGCGGTGGGGCCGGGCGGAGCCGGGCGCTGGGACAGAACCCGCCCGGTGCGGGAAGGTTGCTAGGTGACGGGTGAGGGAGTCCTGGATAAGGGGGTATCCGGACAGCCAGACTGTGTACAACGTCCGGACTATTGAAGCATGAAGATACAAGACTCAAGACTTCGGCCCGTGTCCGGATGGGACTCTCCTTTGCATGGAAGCCAAGCTTGGCGATCCGGATATTGTGTTTCCTTCCTTGTAACCGACTCCATGTAAACCCTAGCCCTCTCCGGTGTCTATATAAACCGGAGAGGTTGGTCCTTAGAAGGCCGATCACAATTACAAGCATACCATCATAGGCTAGCTTCTAGGGTTTAGCCTTTATGATCTCGTGGTAGATCTACTCTTGTATTACCCACATCTTCAATATTAATCAAGCAGGAAGTAGGGTTTTACCTCCATCGAGAGGGCCCGAACCTGGGTAAACATCTGTGTCCCTTGCTTCCTATTACCATCAGCCTTGACGCACAGATCGGGACCCCCTACCCGAGATCCACCGGTTTTGACACCGACATTGGTGCTTTCATTGAGAGTTCCTCTGTGTCGTCGCTGCCGGGCTCGATGGCTCCTTCAATCATCGTCAACGACGTGGTCCAGGGTGAGACTTTCCTCCCCGGACAGATCTTCGTGTTCGGCGGCTTCGCACTGCGGGCCAATTCGCTTGGCCATCTGGAGCAGATCGATAGCTACGCCCCTGGCCATCAAATCAGATTCGGAAACCTGAACTACATGGCGGATATCCGCGGAGACTTGATCTTTGACGGATTCGGGCCCGCGCCAGGAGCACCGGACAGTCACGACGAGCATGGCCTGGACCTGCTATGCGACAACACTTGGGATTTCACCCCTGCAGTAGCCCTGGACTCAAATCCGGAGCAGGCTGCGTTGCCTATGGATGGAGGATGGACCCCGCCTCGCAGGCCGTACCCTCATCAGCGGTGGAGCCGAACACAGGCCTCACTACTGAGGAAGCCTGTGACTCTGGACCCCCGGATTCGTATCCGGTTGTAGGTTCCAGTCCGCGTGTTCTCGAGCCTGTCGAGCCTGGTTGGGCTTCGGTAATGGAGTTCACCGCTGCGGACATCTTTCAGCACTCGCCCTTTGGCGACATGCTGAACTCATTGAAGTCTCTCTCTTTGTCAGGAGGCTCTGGGCCGAACTCTGTCCGGCTTGAGTGGGAAGCAGGCGACAACGGAATCCGTTGCCCACCCACCACCCACTTCATTGCCATGGTCGATGATTTAACCGACGTGCTTGACTTCGACTCCGAAGACATCGACGGTATGGACGACGATGCAGGAGAATTACAGGAGCCACCGCTCACAGGGCGGTGGACGGCCACCTCCTCATACGATATATATATATATATATATATATATATATATATATATATATATATATATATATATATATATATATATATATATGGTGGACACTCTGAAGGAAACCAATGGCGATGAGGCAACGGAGGATAACCCCTCAGGAAGAAAAGCAAAGCATGGGCGTCGTCGGCGCCGCTCCAAGCTCCGCCACAGCAATACCGGCCCCGGAGATGAAAGCAATACGGATGGCGCCAAAGAGGAATATAACCCTGACCAGCCCGCCTTCGAGCAGGCCGAACAGGAAGATGAGCAGGTCAGCCCAGAAGAACAGGCGACGGACGGATACCCAGAGGAGGACAACTACATGCTCCCCTCAGAAGACGAGATTAGCCTCGGCGACGATGAGTTCGGCGTGCCTGAGGATCCCGTGGAGAAGGAGCACTTCAGCGTCGGCTTATAGCCACTGCGAGGAGCCTGAAGAAGAAGCAGCAGCAACTCCAAGCTGATCAAGACTTGCTCACAGACAGATGGACTGAAGTCCTGGCAGCCAAGGAATACGGACTCGAGTGCCAAACGGCTGACCGGCCACCCCGTGGCCGGGATAAAACGGGATATCAGCCCGAATACCAGCTCGCACCCCCACGCCGATACACTACGGCCCAGGGCAATAGGCAAGACCTGCAAGATATTCTGGAAAACAAAGCAGGACAGCCAAGATCGATCTACGGATCACGGGGGCGCGCCCCCGTGCGCGATGATGACCGTCACGATGGATACATTATCAACAAGTCCGGCCGGGCCGAACACAGCAACCCAGACCAATTCGAACTGCGTAGCCACATAGCCCGGCACAGAGGCGCCGCACACCCCCTCTGCTTCACTGACGAAGTGATGGATCATGAATTCCCAGAAAGGTTCAAACCCGTAAACATCGAATCATATGATGGCACAACAGACCCTGCAGTATGGATCGAAGATTTCCTTCTCCACATTCAGATGGCCCGCGGAGATGATCTACACACCATCAAATACCTTCCCCTTAAGCTCAAAGGACCAGCCCGGCACTGGCTAAACAGCCTGCCAGCAAATTCCATTGGCAGTTGGGAAAACCTGGAAGACGCATTCTGATAACCCACAAGTGTAGGGGATCGCAACAGTTTTCGATAAGTAAGAGTGTCGAACCCAACGAGGAGCTAAAGGTAGAATAAATACTCTCTTAAGTCCTATCGGCCACTGATACGACTCTACGCACGCTTGATGTTCCCTTTACCTAGAACAAGTATGAAACTAGAAGTACTTTGTAGGTGTGAAAGGATAGGTTTGCAAGATAATAAAGAGCACGTAAATAAAAGCTAGGGGCTGTTTAGATAAAGCTGCAATAAAGTAAATATTAGTAGAGAGCTTTTTGTTACGAGAAAGTTATTTGTCCAAGGAAATCGATAACTAGACCGGTAATCACTATCGCAATTTTATTTGAGGGAGAGCCTTAAGCTAACATACTTTCCCTACTTGGATCATATGCACTTATGATTGGAACTCTAGCAAGCGTCTGCAACTACTAAAGATTCATAAAGGTAAAACCCAACCATAGCATTAAAGTATCAAGTCCCCTTTTATCCCATACGCAACAATCCCCTTACTCGGGTTTGTGTTTCAGTCACTCACGCAACCCACTATAAGCGAATCATGAACGCATTGCAACACCCTACAGCGGGAATCCCTCACGCTTGCGCGACACAGGGGGCACCATAGGACAGCACCAATAATAAAACATGCAACTCAAAGCAATCACGATCATCAATTAACCCATAGGACAAAACGGATCTACTCAAACATTATAAGATAGCCATACATCATTGGGAAATAATATATAGCGTTGAGCACCATGTTTAAGTAGAGATTACAGCGGGTAAGAGATAGGTTACACCGCTACATAGAGGGAGGAAGAGTTGGTGATGAGGCATTGAAGTTGTTGGTGAAGATCGCGGTGATGATGATGGCCCCCGGCAGCGTTCTAGCGCCACCGGAAGCAAGGGGGAGAGAGACCCCCTTCTTCTTCTTCTTCCTTGACCTCCTCCCTGCATGGGAGAAGGGTTTCCCCTCTGGTCCTTGGCTCCCATGGTGCGGGAGGGGCGAGAGCCCCTCCGAGATTGGATCTATCTCTCTGTTTCTGCGTTCTCAGATTCTTCCCCTTCACCGTTTCTTTTATATCTGGAGATCCGTAACTCCGATTGGGGTGAATCTTTCATCCAGATTTTTCTCGTAAAATTAGCTTTCTTACGGCAAAAGAAGGGCATCAACCGCCTTACTGATTGACCAGGAGAGTCCAGGGCACACCTGCCTCCCTGGGGCGCGCCCCCTGTCTCCTGGCCCCCTCGGGCACCGTCTCGCGTTGATTTTACTTCCTAAAAATCACAAATATTCCAAAATAATTCTCCGTCCGTTTTTATCCCGTTTGGACTCCGTTTGATATTGGGTTTCTGCGAAACAAAAAACATGCAACAGACAAGAACTGGCACTGGGCACTGGATCAATATGTTAGTCCCAAAAATAATATAAAAAGTTGCCAAAAGTATATGAAAGTTGAAGAATATTGGCATGGAACAATCAAAAATTATAGATACGACGGAGACGTATCAGCATCCCCAAGCTTAATTCTTGCTCGTCCTCAAGTAGGTAAATGATAAAAAGATATTTTTTGATGTGGAATGCTACCTAGCATAATCTTGATCATATGTCTAATCATGGCATGAATATTAAGACACGAGTGATTCAAAGCAATAGTCTATCATTTGACATAAAAACAATAATACTTCAAGCGTACCAATAAAGCAATCATGTCTTTTCAAAATAACATGGCCAAAGAAAGTTATCCCTACAAAATCATATAGTGTGGTTGTTGCTCTATCTTCATCACACAAAGTATTTAATCATGCACAACCCCGATGACAAGCCAAGCAATTGTTTCATACTTTAATAATGTCAAACTTTTTCAACTTTCACGCAATACATGAGCATGAGCCATGGATATAGCACTATAGGTGGAATAGAATATGATGGTGGAGGTTATGTGGAGAAGACAAAAAGGGAGAAAGTCTCACATCAACTAGGCGTATCAACGGGCTATGGAGATGCCCATCAATAGATATCAATGTGAGTGAGTAGAAATTGCCATGCAACAGATGCACTAGAGCTATAAGTGTATGAAAGCTCAAACTGAAAACTAAGTGGGTGTGCATCCAACTTGCTTGCTCACGAAGACCTCGGGCATTTGAGGAAGCCCATCATCGGAATATACAAGCCAAGTTCTATAATGAAAATTCCCACTAGTATATGAAAGTTAAAGCATAGGAGACTCTCTCTATGAAGAACATGGTGCTACTCTGAAGCAAAAGTGTGGTAAAAGGATAGTAACATTGCCCCTTCTCTCTTTTTCTCTCATTTTATTTTATTTTCTCTTTTTTATAATTTTTTTCTTTTTGGTGGGCTTCTTTGGCCTCTTTTTTTTTATATTTGGGCTTCTTTGGCCTCTTTTATTTTTCATAAAGTCCGGAGTCTCGTCCCGACTTGTGGGGGGAATACAAGTCTCCATCATCCTTTCCTCACTGGGGCAATGCTCTAATAATGATGATCATCACACTTTTATTTACTTACAACTCAATATCTAGAACAAAGATATGACTCTATATGAATGCCTCCGGCGGTGTACCAGGATGTGCAATGATCTAGTGTAGCAATGACATCAAAATACGGACAAGCCATGAAAACATCATGCTAGCTATCTTACGATCATGCAAAACAATATGACAATGAAAAGCTCAAGTCATGTATATGACGATGATGATGAAAGTTGCATGGAAATATATCTCGGAATGGCTATGGAAATGCCATGATAGGTAGGTATGGTGGCTGTTTTGAGGAAGATATAAGGAGGCTTATGTGTGATAGAGCGTATCGTATCATGGGGTTTGGATGCACCAGCGAAGTTTGCACCAACTCTTGAGGTGAGAAAGGGCAATGCACGGTACCGACGAGGCTAGCAATGATGGAAGGGTGAGAGTGCGTATAATCCATGGGCTCAACATTAGTCATAAAGAACTCATATACTTATTGCAAAAATCTACAAGCCATTGAAAACAAAGTACTACACGCATGCTCCTAGGGGGATAGATTGGTAGGAAAAGACCATCGCTCGTCCCTGACCGCCACTCATAAGGAAGACAATCAATAAATAAAATTGTGCTCCAACTTCATCACAAAGCGGTTCACCATACGTGCATGCTACGGGAATCACAAACCTCAACACAAGTGTTTCTACTAATCCACAGTCACCCACTAGCATAACTCTAATATCACCACCTTTATATCGCAAAACTATTGCAAGGAATCAAACATATCATATTCAGCGATCTACAAGTTATGTAGGATTTTATGACTAACCATGTGAATGACCAATTCCTGTCATCTCTCTAAATAGATATAAGTGACACAAGAGAATTTAATTCTTTCTACAAAAGATATGCCCACGCTCTAACAAATATAAGTTAATCAAAAGAGCATTCTATAAATGGCGGTTTTCTATGTGAAGAGAAACAGGCAATCCAGACTTCAAATGATATAAGTGAAGCACATGAAGCATTCTATAAAGCCACACTCAAAAGATTTAAGTGAAGTGCAATGAGCATTCTATAAATCAACCAAGGACTATCTCATACCAGCATGGTGCATAAAATAAAAATGAAAACTAAATGCAAAAGACGCTCCAAGACTTGCACATAATGCATGAACGAAACGAATTCGAAAACATACCGATACTTTTTGAAGAAAGAGGGGATGCCTTCCGGGGCATCCCCAAGCTTAGACGCTTGAGTCTCCTTGAATATTTACTTGGGGTGCCTCGGGCATCCCCAAGCTTGAGCTCTTGCCTCTCTTCCTTTTCCTCATATCGAGACATCCTCGATTAGACACTTCATCCACACAAAACTTCAACAGAAAACTCGGTAAGATCCGTTAGTATAATAAAGCAAATCACCACTCTAAGTACTGTAGCAAACCAATTAATATTTTGTTTTTGCATTGTGTCTACTGTAATAGCTTTTCCATGGCTTAATCCACTGATATAAATTGATAGATTCATAAAACAAGTAAACTATGCATCAAAAACAGAATCTATCAAAAACATAACAGTCTGTAGAAATCTGAACAACCACCATACTTATGGTACCCCACAAATTCTACCAAAATTAGTAAAAATAAAAAAGTTGTATAGCAATACATAGAAAAAGGAATGAGAACCAACTGACATTCCAGTTAAAAATGTAAAATCGCGCACTACAGCCAAAGTTTCTGTCCTGCACCGTACAAACCAACAAGCATTGTAAACATCCTAAAGGCAAACCTTAGCACATTATTTTTATAATACAATGGAATTATACAAGGGGATAATTATTTTTGATGAAAAGTTTATGTAATAAAGATTCACAAAGTTTTCGTGAGCATGAACAAAGTTCAAGGAGCTCTCCCACTTCAACAATGTTTGTCTTTCTCACTTTCACTTTCCTTTTTTGAAAAGTTTTAGGTTCCCCTCTTTATTATTTTGTTTTTAAACTATATGAAAGCACTCAAAAGAAATAAATGACTCTCTAAAACTTCCGGGTTGTCTCCTTGGCAGCGCTTTCTTTAAAGCCATTAAGCTAGGCATATAGTGCTCAAGTAATGAATCCACCCGGGTCCCAAGGTATATCAAAGCCAATTTTAATTAACAATGATTTGTAATTTAGTACTGAGCACAAAGTAACATATATCATGCAAAAACGAAGTCTAACTCTCTTCCTATGCATCGGCATGTCATAAAAGAACAATTCATGCACACATAGTAAAGGCCAATGCATAGTATAAACAGTTTCTTGCAATTCTATCATATTGGAAACATAAAGAGGCGGAGATAGAGTTCCTCTCTCATAATAATTGCAAGTAGGAGCAGCAAGAACATGCATATTATATTCATCAAAATCATCATGTGCAATGGTAAAAGGCAACCCATCAATATAATCCTTAATAAGCACAAACTTCTCTAATATAGTGTAGTTTGAAGAATTCAAAAAGATAATAGGACTATCATGCCTGGGTGCAATAGCAACAATTTCATGTTCAACATAAGGAACTATAGCAAGTTCATCTCCATAAGCATAATTCATATTGGCATCTTGGCCACAAGCATAGCAAGCATCATCAAAAAGGGATATTTCAAACAAATTCAAGGGATCATAGCAATCATCCTTCGGTAAGCACGAAGAGGAATTAAATAATGTATGAGTTGGAGGGTTACTCTCATTAGAAGGTGGGCACAGGTAGCTAATCCGCTCTTCCTCCTTTTGTTCTTCGCTCTCCTCATCATATTTTTCATCCAATGAGCTCACTGTTTCATCAATTTCTTCTTCCATAGCTTCCTGCAAAATATTAGTCTCTTCTTGGACAGCAAAGAAGTCCTCAATATATGGTTTAACATAGGCATTAGAAGCATAATTATCATAACAATATTGAAATATGGAAAAAAAATTCAGATTTGTAAAGAGTAGCATCATACTTTTCAATCAAAGAGGCAATCTCATAAGCACCTTTAAAAGCAACAAATTCTTCAATTTGCTGAACATCATAGTAATTGTAAACACCCTTAGCATACGAAGATACGATTCCATTATCACTAAACAAGCATTGATAGGGTAGGTGTTTCTTAGGGTCTTCAGAACAACAAGTAAACTCATATATTTCACATAAATTCCAAGCATAGCATTGCAAACGTTGAATTTGATCCCATAATAGTTTCCCTTTTTTAGATATACGGTGTCGCACAAAACAAGCATGCTCATCTAAAGATTTGCCCTCAACTAAACTAGTGGGGGTTTCAGCACAAGCACAAAGGGATCAAAGATGATCCAAGTAAAAAGCTTCAGGAGTGTGATAGATTTTGAGTGGTTCTTAAACCACTGGTTCAGTAGGCAACTAATTTTTTTGGTATTTTGCGTTTCCTACCCATAGCTAAAGATAGAAAACAACTAAGAACAGCAAATAAAAATTACTTAGTGATAAAGCAAACAAGCACACACGAGAATATTCACCCCACGCTATGACTCCCCGGCAACGGCGCCAGAAAAAGGTCTTTATAACCCACAAGTGTAGGGGATCGCAATAGTTATCGATAAGTAAGAGTGTCGAACCCAACAAGGAGCTAAAGGTAGAATAAATACTTTCTTAAGTCCTATCGGCCACTGATACAACTCTACGCACGCTTGATGTTCGCTTTACCTAGAACAAGTATGAAACTAGAAGTACTTTGTAGGTGTGAAAGGATAGGTTTGCAAGATAATAAAAGAGCACATAAATAAAAGCTAGGGGCTGTTTAGATAAAGCTGCAATAAAGTAAATATTAGTAGAGAGCTTTTTGTTACGAGAAAGTTATTTGTCCAAGGCAATCGATAACTAGACCGGTAATCACTATCGCAATTTTATTTGAGGGAGAGCCATAAGCTAACATACTTTCTCTACTTGGATCATATGCACTTATGATTGGAACTCTAGCAAGCGTCAGCGACTACTAAAGATTCATTAAGGTAAAACAGAACCATAGCATTAAAGTGTCAAGTCCCCTTTTATCCCATACGCAACAATCCCCTTACTCGGGTTTGTGTTTCAGTCACTCACGCAACCCACTATAAGTGAATCATGAACGCATTGCAAAACCCTACAGCGGGAATCCCTCATGGTTGCGCGACACGGGGGGCACCATAGGACAGCACCAATAATAAAACATGCAATTCAAACCAATCACGATCATCAATTAACCCATAGGACAAAATGGATCTACTCAAACATCATAAGATAGCCATACATCATTGGGAAATAATATATAGCGTTGAGCACCATGTTTAAGTAAACATTACAGTGGGTAAGAGAGAGGTTACACCGCTGCATAGAGGGAGGAAGAGTTGGTGATGAAGGCGTTGAAGTTGTTGGTGAAGATCACGGTGATGATGATGGCCCCCGACAGCGTTCCAGCGCCACCGGAAGCAAGGAGGGGAGAGCCCCCCTTCTTCTTCTTCTTCCTTGACCTCCTCCCTAGATGGGAGAAGGGTTTCACCTCTGGTCCTTGGCTCCCATGGCGCGGGAGGGGCGAGATCCCCTCCGAGATTGGATCTATCTCTCTGTTTCTGCGTTCTCGGATTCTTCCCCTTCACCGTTTCTTTAATATCTGGAGATCCGTAACTCCGATTGGGGTGAATTTTTCGCCCAGATTTTTCTCATAAAATTAGCTTTATTGCGGCAAAAGAAGGGTGTCAACCGCCATACGGGGTGACTAGGAGAGTCCAGGGCGCGCCTGCCTCCCTGGGGCGCGCCCCCCTGTCTCCTGGCCCCCTCATGCACCGTCTCGTGTTGATTTTACTTCCTAATAATCACAAATATTCCAAAATAATTCTCTGTCCATTTTTATCCCGTTTGGACTCCGTTTGATATTGGGTTTCTGCGAAACAAAAAACATGCAACAGACAGGAACTGGCACTGGGCACCGGATCAATATGTTAGTCCCAAAAATAATATAAAAAGTTGCCAAAAGTATATGAAAGCTGAAGAATATTGGCATGGAACAATCAAAAATTATAGATACGACGGAGACGTATCACATTCCTCGACAACTTCCAGGGCACATATGTGCGATCACCGGACGTTGATGACCTGAGCCACATTACTCAATAACCCGGAGAGTCAGCCAGGAAATTCTGGACTCGATTCCTAACTAAAAAGAACCAAATAGTCGACCGTTCGGACGCCGAAGCCCTGGCGGATTTTAAGCATAATATCCGTGACGAGTGGCTCGCTCGACACCTCGGCCAGGAAAAACCCAAGTCCATGGCAGCTCTCACAACAATAATGACCCGCTTCTCCGCGGGTGAGGACAGCTGGTTGGCTCGCAGTGGCACCACGCCACATTCCGGCACCTCGGACGGCCGCGATACTAATGGCAAGCCACAGCGTAACAGACATAAGCGACGGAACAATGGCGACAACACTGAAGACACGGCAGTCAACGCCGGATTCAGCGGATCCAAGTCCGGTTAGCGGAAGAAGCCGTTCAAAAGAAATAATCAGGGACCGTCCAATCTGGACCGCATACTGGAGCGCTCGTGCCAAATTCATGGCACCCCGGACAAGCCAGCCAACCACACCAATAGAGACTGTTGGGTGTTCAAACAGGCTGGCAAAATAAATCCCGAAAACAAGGACAAGGGGCTGCACAGCAACGATGATGAAGAGCCCCGGCATCCAAAC
>NC_041383.1:309905171-309926677 GCF_002162155.2 Triticum dicoccoides | reverse complement strand
GAAAACGGTCAACATGATATACGCCACTCACATCCCCAAGTGGGAACGGAAGCAGGCACTACGGGACATCTACGTGATGGAGCCATTCGCCCCCAAGTTCAACCCATGGTCAGCTTCTCCGATCACCTTTGATCGTAGGGACCATCCTACTAGCATCCGTGACGGCGGCTCAGCCGCATTGGTCTTAGACCCAATTATAGACGGATTTCACATCACGCGAGTCCTTATGGACGGTGGCAGCAGCCTAAACCTGCTTTATCAGGACACAGTGCGCAAAATGGGCATTGACCCGTCAAGGATCAAGCCCACCAAAACCACCTTTAAAGGTGTCATCCCTGGAGTAGAGGCCCGCTGTACGGGCTCTAAAACATTGGAAGTGGTCTTTGGATCCCCGGACAACTTCCGGAGCGAAGAGTTAACCTTCGATATCGTCCTTTTCCGTAGTGGTTATCACGCACTGCTCGGACGAACCGCATTCGCTAGATTCAATGCGGTACCACTTTATGCATACCTCAAGCTCAAGATGCCAGGTCCGTGCGGGGTCATAACAGTCAATGGAAACATGCACCGCTCTCTCCATACAGAAGAGCATACTGCAGCCCTCGCGGCAGAAGTACAATGCGGCCTCCTCCGGCAAACCACCAATCCGGCGACGACAACTTCAAGCACCGTCAAGAGAGTCCGGAGCACCCTGCAACAGGAACATCAGGAACGCCAAGAACCTGATTAGCAGTCCGGCCTCTGCTCAAGCCCCATCAAAGCAGCATTCGTGCCACTCATACACAATTACGCACTCAAGATACCATGGGCATAGGCAGAGGCGCAACAACGACTCAGTCAATAATGCGGGTAACTGCCAAATATCTTCATAATCTTCCCCTTTTACCTTTCAGGACATCGCTTTAGTGCAGCATCCTCAAAAGAGCCGGATTGCCAGACTTACATGGGAGAGACAACCAACGAGGTAACAGGCGTTGTGCACAGAAGGAAATACCCAGGTGGAATCTATTTACGATCATTATACCTGCTTTATCTATCCGTACACAGCCTGCCCCTTGATAGGACATGTCAAATAGTCATATTTATCTCCGCTTAATGCATCCATTGTAAACATACGCTTAAACGTATTATTCATCAATGGGAGATCACATATAGCGTCAGCTTACTATTCTTATTTGAGCAAAATTTTTTCTCATAAATGTTTATTCGATATTGCATCCGTACACCTTGGTACGGTCAGTTTGCCAGGGGCTTCTTATGGCGCCCCATAATACGGCAAAACAAGTCTGAACACTTTCAACAGTGCGGCTCCCCGAACTTATAACATTATATGCATCAGCTCCGAATCATGTCTTGGGTCTACAGTTAGGTTAGCCCGTCTCCCTTGTTTTGGTGCCTTACGTTCTGTTATATCGGCTAAGGTAGCGCAGGGAGAACTACTGCGATTGTGTCCCGGTTCTTCCAGACGAGCACCTCAGTAGAGAAAGCCGAAAACTGACCGGCATGATGTGGGGAGAGCTGGTCTCTATTCGAGAGGTTTTAAAATCCTTCAAGATTTTCTACTTTAGGCGATAAATCGTCTTCGTCCGATCTAGGCGTGTATAGCGGCCCAATTCGGCCTTTCCGGATGTTAGGGGCTTCGCTGAAATTTAAAATTGTAGACTTGTATGGCTAAGTGAAAGTTATAAAGCTGCATAGTCTGATTGCCTTGTTCGCTGCGCCGGACACCTCCTTAAGGGACCAAACAGTTGGATAAAGAGTGTCCGGGTTTTCCACGAACACCCCAGTACTAGTTACGTCGGGGTGGAAGCCGACGACTGGCCTACTTCCAGAATTTTATAAACTGCCGCACAGAAGGTAATATTTTAAATCAAACAGTGCTACATAGCACAAGTAAATTCATCTTTAAATTACAACAGCGACAGAGGTACATTTAATCAAATATCTTGTCCTTGGTACACTCATCAGCCACGAGACGGGCGCCCTTCATAACACCATCATAGTACTTCTTGGGATGGAGATGCTCCTTGCCCTCTGGCGGACCGTCCTTCACCAGCTTCTCAGCATCCAGCTTGCCCCAATGCACCTTCGCTCGGGCACCCTCAATGCAAACAGATCGCTTGATGACTTCAAGCCGTGGACAGGCATTCACCATCCGCTTGATCAGGCCAAAGTAGCTAGTGGGCAGGGGATCACCAGGCCACAGCCGGACTATGAAATCTTTCATAGCCACTTTGGCCACCCTGTGGAGTTCAACCAACTGTTTCAGTTGATCACTCAGAGGCATTGGGTGTTCGGCCCCAGCATACTGGGACCAGAACAGCTTCTCCGTTGAGCTCCCCTCCTGGGCACGGTAGAACTCCGCAGCGTCTGATACACTGCGTGGCAGATCTGTGAACGCCCCTAGAGAGCTCCGAATTCGAGTAAGTAAAACAAACGCCTCCTCCACATGTTTGCTTTGAATAAAGAACTTCTTACCCGTTGCTATCTTTTTGGCCTCCTGGATTTCCTGTTGTGCCTTCTCGGCTTCGACCTTGGCGTCTTTCATACTCACCAAGGCCTTCGCAAGCTCGGCCTCTTTCATCTTCAGATCATGCTCGACGGACTCGTGCTTCTTGCCAAGGTCCCGAAGCTATTGTTGTACCTCTCCCACTCTAGCACTTTGCTTTTCGCGCTCCTGGCATTCGGAGGTCGCCTTGTCTTCGGCCTCGGATAGCGCTTTCTTCAGGGACGCCACTTCGGCGGTGGCCCCTTTCACACAGTCACGACGCGTCGGTGTTAGACAAACCAATTTTGTCTATCCTTAAATACATAAGAGCGGGGAATCACTTACCCTTGTTCTCTTCGAGCTGCCTCTTCATGAGGCCGAGCTCTCCCTGCGCCTACTCAGGTCCCGCTTTAGTTCAGCAACCTCGGCCGTGCGGGTAGCAGCAGCAAGCAGCACTGCCTGCTTATGCACATGAATATTTATTATTAGACTCCTGCGGATTATAATTGACCCTCCGTTTGGTTTTACTTTCCGAACACCAAACAGAGTATTAGGGGCTACTACCTATCGGGTGGTAATTTTACACACATATATCGCTTACCTCAAAACCTGTCAGGAGGCTGGTGCAGGCTTCGGTTAGTCCGCTCTTAGCGGACGAAACCTTCTGAATCACCGCACTCATAAGAGTACGGTGCTCTTCATCCATAGAAGCGCCGCGAAGCGCTTCCAGCAGACAATCCGGCGCCTCGGGCGCAACGTAAGTCCTCGATGCAGATGGCTCGCCCTCCCTAACGAGGGGCTGTCCGCCTGAGTTTGGAACCATTGAAGGTTCCGGGACAGTGTTCGGCTGAGAGCCCGACCTACTGTGGCTCTCATCGACACGATCCGCGGGGATCTTGAACCCCGCGTGTCCGACATCTGGAACCCCGCCTCGGGGCGTCTCCGGAGTCACCTCCCCCCACTCTGGGAGCCTTCAGGACAACACCTCTGTGTGATCCGGGGGCTGAGGAGTAGTGGCTGTCGGAAGCGAATTCATCTCCGAATCGCTCAGGGACCCGGAGGAAGATACCTCGGGGTGAGCCCTAGCCGGACTGCATATATGTTCGGTGTTATAAAAAAGCTATGGATTGAACTCATGATAGAGTGCGGACACTTAAGATCGCACTGGGGGCTTCCCCCTGGGCAGCCACCCTTCCTCGCTAAGAGCGTCCGTGGCAGAGTAGTCCGGAAGGGACACCTTTCCCTTCTTGGACGTCCCAGCCTCCCCTTCCGGGGCGGCTTTTCTCTTTTTCTCCTCCCCACTATGGGGAGGTAGAATTTCTTCTTGATTCCCCCCCGCCTCCGTGGGAGGAATCTGTCTCGTCATCGTCAGATGACGTGGGTATGATGGCCTTACGCCGAGGGCCTTTTCTGGCCCCCTGGTCCGCCTCCCCAGGCCCCTCATCCTTTCCAGATGGGGCGTCGTCTTCTTCTTCTTCTTCCTCCCCTTCATGGGAGGAGTGTGCCTCGTCGTCTTCGGACGAGGCTTCCGGCACAACCTTACGACGGAGACCCTTTCGGGTCCCCGGGGCCTTCTTTTCGGCCTTCTTCTCCGGTACCTTGTACGGCACCGGGACCAGCACCTCAGTCAGGAGAGCATCAGCTGGGCTTTCTGGCAGCGGAGCCGGACAGTTAACCTGCTCCGCTGTCCTCACATAATCCTGAACAGGTATGCACAGTTACTTAAGACTCCCCCATGAATATAATGGGAAGAACCGAATCTAGTGGTAGTCTGAGAACTCACCTGACTAGGAGGCTGCGCGACGTGAAGCCCGCGGTCCTCGGATGTGGGAGGAGGTACTTCGGAGGCCTTGAACAACACCTTTCATGCACCTTTGTGCGTCATGTCATAGAGCTTCCGGAGCGTCTGGTGTTCGGCTGGGACGAACTCCCACAGATTGAATGCCCGCCTTTGGCATGGCAGAATGTGGCGAACGAGCATGACCTGGATCACGTTGACAAGCTTGATGTTCTTGTCCTTCATGCTTTTGATGCAGGTCTGGAGTCCGGTCAGCTCCGTAGATTCGCCCCAGGACAGGCCCTTCTTTTCCCAGGAGGTGAGCCGCATGGGGGTTCCGGATTAGAACCAGGGGGCCGCCGCCCAGTTGGCGCCGCGTGGCTCGGTGATGTAGAACCACCCCGATTGCCACCCTTTTACGGTCTCCGCAAAGGAACCGTCCAGCCAGGTGACGTTAGGCATCTTGCCCACCATGGCCCCTCCGCACTCCACTTGCTGGCCGCTTACAATCTTCGGCTTCATGCAGAAGGTTTGCAGCCATAGGCCAAAGTGAGGCCAGATGCGGAGGAAGGCCTCGCATACGACGATGAACGCCAAGATGTTGAGGACAAAATTTGGGGCTAGATCATGGAAATCTAGCCCGTAGTAGAACATAAGCCCGCGGACAAAGGGATGAAGTGGAAATCCTAGTCCACAGACGAAGTGGTCGACGAACACGACCCTCTTGTGGGGTCCTGGGGTCAGGATGACCTCCCCGACGTCCGGTAGCCGATGTGCTATGTCCGCGGCCAAGTATCCGGCTGCCCGAAGATTTGTGACGTGCTTCTCCTTGATGATGGAAGCCACCCACTTGCCTCCTGCTCCGGACATGTTTAGCTATGCGGAGAAGACTTGGGCTTGGGCGCTGGAGCTCGAGGGGGCAAGAGTGGGCAATGGAGAAAGAAGGCGTGGGTAAAAATGAGGAAATCTTATCCCTTTATAGAGGCGACGAAAGCGGTGCGCCTCCCCACTTGCCCGTTGGGAATCGTTTGCTTCCCAAGCGCCACGATTGATGGCGTGGTGGTATTACCCATACCCGTATTGATGAGAATCCCGTGATAAGGGGACACGATCTCTGCTTTGACAAGATGTGTCAAAGAAACCGCCTCGCGTTGTGGCTGGTTGTGGGAAAACGGTTCGAATAATGATTCGACTATAATAACATGTCACGTCGTCTAAAAAAGTTGTCGGCAGATTGCATTTGTAAAATATCATTCTCTCTACAGCGGTGTGTAAAGATCATTTTGTGGATCCAGACAGGATTCAAGTGTTCAATAATTACTTCGGGGTATTCGGAGAAGGAACCCGCCTTGCAATGCCGAAGACAATACTGCACGCTGGACTCATCGTCATTGAAGCCTGGTTAAGGGGCTACTGAGGGAGTCCTGGATTAGGGGGTATTCGGACAGCCGGACTGTGTACAACGTCCGTACTATTGAAGCATGAAGATACAAGACTCAAGACTTCGGCACGTGTCCGGATGGGAGTCTCCTTTGCATGGAAGGCAAGCTTGGCGATCCGGATATTGTGTTTCCTTCGTTGTAATCGACTCCATGTAAACCCTAGCCCTCTCCGATGTCTATATAAACTGGAGAGGTTGGTCCTTAGAAGGCCGATCACAATTACAATCATACCATCATAGGCTAGCTTCTAGGGTTTAGCCTCTACGATCTCGTGGTAGATCTACTCTTGTATTACCCACATCTTCAATATTAATCAAGTAGGAAGTAGGGTTTTACCTCCATCCAGAGGGCCCGAACCTGGGTAAACATCTGTGTCCCTTGCTTCCTGTTACCATCAGCCTTGACGCACAGATCGGGACCCCCTACCC
Source organism: Triticum dicoccoides (assembly GCF_002162155.2). NCBI lineage: Eukaryota > Viridiplantae > Streptophyta > Magnoliopsida > Poales > Poaceae > Triticum > Triticum dicoccoides. The sequence goes on along the minus strand of NC_041383.1, from coordinate 309,920,542 downwards.
GAGATCCGCTGGTTTTGACATCGACAACGGGGAAGCAGGGGGGCGCGTAAGCGGGCTGGCAGGAGCAGATGGCGCTGGCGAAGGGCGGCGGCGACGGTTGGCAGGGGCAGGGCGGAGGTGACCGACGAGGAAGCGACCAAGCGGCTAACGAGGGGCTCCAGGGGCAGGGGATCCGCGGGCGACCAGCGTCGAGGAGCAGGGGGCGCACGGGCGCGGGCATCTGCGGGCGAAGGGGCTGCCGGCGGGTGCCTCTGCATGATGGCGCACCGAGCGTGACGAGCAGGGGAGGCCCGGACGGCGCGGGGACAGGGGGAGAGAGGAGGACCGGGGTCCTCACCGCGGGCATAGGGTTCAGGGCAGTGGGGGTCGAGGTGGTCGACGGGGACGACGGCGGAGAGGAAGCAGGCCGGTGGGAAGGAGGAGGCAGGCCGGCGGGGAGGTCCAGCGAGGTCGTCCTCTAGGGTATGGCGATGCGGCATCGACAAGGTGGCGCCGGGGACGGCGAGCAGCGTCTAGGCGCGTCGGGGACGAGGCGAGGCGGTGAGGCGGCGGGGGCGGCGCCAACGGGGACCAGGTCGGCGACAGTGACGAGCGCGGGGGAGGGGCGCCGACGCCCGATCCAGATCAGGGTCGGGAGGAGACGTGGGAGAGAGGGGAACGTGGGGGGAGTGGGGTGTGTGCACTTGGGTTTTGGGTGTGGGGGATAGTAGGCGCGGGTGGGGCGGCCTGGTTGGCCCGATGGCCAGCTGGGCCGAGGCCTAGCGGGGGGGAAGGGGCAGGCTTTTTTTTGTTTAGTTAGGTTCTGCTTTTCTTTTTATTTAATTGTTTTGTTGTTTCCATCCAATATAAAATATGTAGGCATTTTATAAAAATATGTTTATTGCACCATACTTACATATGCAAATTATGGCACCTCCTGAATTTTTGTTTTCACTTTTGAAATATTTTATTGTTGACATTAATTTGAATTTCAATTTTGAAACGGTTTCGAATCATCGCGAGGTTAACAACAGTGACCGTGGTGACGTGGCATCATTAGCATGGGATTACTCTAGCTTAATGATCCGGGCGTCACAGCGACATATCGGAATCAATATCGGGTGTAGGTCTCGCAAGTTTACTTAAAACAGAAGGTGAATCAAGTGCAGAGCTAGATGGCAGTTCCTTACCTCCCCTCGTAGTTGAGGGAAAAATTTGCGTTCTTTGATCTTTCAAATTCCTCATAATGATCAAAAGATATAAATCCCAAGTGACTCAAAGAATAGAGCTATGCTCCCCGGCAACGGCGCCAGAAAAAGGAATTGATAACCCACAAGTATAGGGGATCGCAACAGTTTTCGAGGGTAGAGTCTTCAACTCAAATTTATTGATTCGACACAAGGGGAGCCAAAGAATATTCTCAAGTATTAGCAGCTGAGTTGTCAATTCAACCACACCTGAAAGACTTAATATCTGAAGCAAAGTATTTAGTAGCAAAGTAGTATGGAAGTAACGGTAACGGTAGCAAAAGTAACAGTAGCAGTTTTGTGGCTATCGTAACAGTGGCAACGGAAAAGTAACTTAGCAAAGATCAGTATGAAATGATCTCGTAGGAAATGGAGCAATGATGGATAATTATGTCGGATGTAATTCATCATGCAACAGTTATAACATAGGGTGACACAGAAGTAGCTCCAGTTCATCAACGTAATGTAGGCATGTATTTCGAATATAGTCATACGTGCTTATGGAAAAGAACTTGCATGACATCTTTTGTCCTACCCTCCCGTGGCAGCGGGTTCCTATTGGAAACTAAGGGATATTAAGGCATCCTTTTAATAGAGTACCAGACCAAAGCATTAGTACTTAGTGAATACATGAAATCCTCAAACTACGGTCATCATCGGGAAGTGTCCCGACTATTGTCACTCGAGGTTTACCGGATCATAACACGTAGTAGGTGACTATAACTTGCAAGATAGAATCAAGAACACTCATATATTCATGAAAACATAATAGGTTCAGATCTGAAATCATGGCACTCGGGCCCTAGTGACAAGCATTAAGCATGCCAAAGCCATAGCAACATCAATCTTAGAACATAATGGATACTAGGCAAACCCTAACAAAACTAACTCGATTACATGGTAAATCTCATCCAACCCATCACCATCTAGCAAGCCTATGATGGGATTACTCACGCACGGCGGTGAGCATCATGAAATTGGTGATGGAGGATGGCTGATGATGACGATGGCGTCGGATTCCCTCTTCGGAGCCCCGAACAGACTCCAGATCAGCTCTCCCGAGGAAGAACAGGGCTTGGCGGCGGCTCCGTATCGTAAAACGAGATGAATCCTTCTCTTTGATTTTTTTCTCCCCGAACGAGAATATATAGAGTTGGAGTTGAGGTCGGTGGAGGTCCAGGGGGCCCACGAGGCAAGGAGGCACGCCCTAGGGGGGGGGTCCCCCCACTGTCATGGCTAGGGTGTGGGACCCCTACTGTTGATTCTTTCGCCAATATTTTGTATTAATTCCAAAACCTGACTCCCTGAAGTTTCAGGTCATTCTGAGAACTTTTATTTCTGCACAAAAATAACACCATGGCAATTCTACTGTAAACAGCGTCAGTCCGGGTTAGTTCCATTCAAATCATGCAAGTTAGAGTCCAAAACAAGGGCAAAAGTGTTGGGAAAAGTAGATACATTGGAGAAGTATCAAGGGCACGAGGGATAGAGGGATATCCGATCGACAGGTGCCTGGTCGCTGGTGACTAACGAAGGCATGGTTGAGAACGTCGCCGCGGGTGCGAGCTCCTGATCATTTCGAATGATAGGGGAGCGATTAGGGATTCAATAGGAGGCTAAAGGGCTACCGGGCATCGTTGGATCCTAGATCCCAAGGCCTAGGTGGGTCAGCTGGTGGTTGGTGGAGGCGGTGGAGCTGGTTGGTCAGGCGCGGAGAACAAGGGGAAGGTGGTGGTGGTGGTTTGGGCAGGTGGGCGAGATCCCGAGGTGGGAGGAGGGAATGGACAGGAGCGACAGCGCTAGAAACTAAGGAGTTGGTCTAGGGTTTGTCCAAAATTGGACTAGGGGTGGTCTGTGTAAATAGATAGTTTATCTAACGAGATGGTTTTTACGGGCGTCCGATTGCCAACGGACGGCTACGGGTCAACGAGGTGGTCTAATTCAAAAAATGTAAGATGTTTGGGGATGTTCGGGGTTGATCCGGACTCACTGGTCATGACAACCCGATTCAGGTTTGGGGAAGTTTTCAGACGTGCGCGAGGAGGGTCTGTCTACTATGCAGACAGGCTCAAATGGCCGGACAACAAAAGAACGGTTGGTCTGAGAAATGTCAAAGAAGGAAAAAGCGGTCTGACAAAAGGCCGCGAATACAAGGAGCGAAGCGGCAACGACGAATGGCTACAAGTTTTGAAAAAAATGACGACAACAGAGTACTGATGCAATGTGAATGATGTGATGATGAATGTAGCAAAAAGATAATTAATGCGGCTCTCACGAAAGACATGGAAGGCATCTGGGGCGTAGGTCGCAGGCTATGACATGAGCTTCTTCATCAGCTCACTGCTCGTTTTCGAGATGAGTTTGCCCTCAAGGATCTGGGGATTCTGCACTACTTCCTCGACATCGAGGTTGTACGGCGCGCTGACGGGTTCTTTCTTCATCACCAGCAGGTATGCTCATGAGCTTCTCAAGTGTGCGGGCATGCTTAACTGCAAGCCTACCGCCACTCCTGTCAACACGAAGGCCGAGCTCTCTTCACTTAACGGCTCGCATGCACCAGATGCATCATTTTGTTGCTCCATCATCGGTGCGCTGCAGTACTTGATGCTTACTCGCCTAGATCTCCAGTATGCCATGTAACAGGTGTGACTTCACATGCATGCTCCACATGACTCCCATTGGACCCTGATGAAGCGGATCCTTCGTTATATTCGTGGCACCATGGCTCTTGGGCTCACGCTGATGATGTCCTCCTCCATCGACATCTTTGTTTATTCGGACGCCGACTAGGCTGGCTGCCCAGATACTTGACGCTCTACATCGGGCTACTGCGTCTATCTTGGGCCTTCGCTAATCTTGTGGTCATCTAAATGACAACCCATGGGTTCCCGCTTGAGTGCCGAGGCGGAATACTAGGTAGTGGCTAACACTGTTGCCGAGTGCTCTTGGCTTCGCCAACTCCTTCAGGAGTTGCTTTGCAATGTCCATAAAGCCATGGTCGTGTACTGCGACAACGTCTCCGCCTTCTACCTATCCGCCAACCCTGTTCATCATCGTCGGACGAAGCACATTGAGCTCGACATGCACTTCATTCATGAGCAAGTTGCACTTGGGTGGGTTTTGCATGTTCCCACCGCTGAACAATTTGCCGATGTTACGACTAAGGGACTTCCGACATCCACCTTCGAGGAGTTTCAGTTTAGTCTCTGCATTGCCGGCAACATTCCGACTGCGAGGGGTGTTAAACGTGTATGTGAGTATAGGTTAGGATCATGTATTGTCACGCATCCTTTCTTGTCCGCAAAGTGGATAGCTTGGGAGACAAGTCGAGGTCGTGCACCCTTATACCTATATATGTGCACTGGCACGTGGTCAATCAATTTTGTCGCATGCAATCCAATCTTTCCTAACAACAGGGCTAGGCCTGCCCTAGAGCGAACATACACTCCCTATGACATACACTCCCTATGAGAGTCCATAACAATTCAGTAAGAATGATAAAACTTTAATTTTACATAATGGACTTTGCAAGATATAAAAACAACAACCCATGACATCGATGAGTTGCTGTTCACGAGTACCACCCACACCAAGAGGAGCATTGCTGCAACAAGTAACCATCTGCGCCGCTATGAGGACTCCACCAAGGGAATCATCATTGAGGCTTTTTATGCTACTTTAGCCACCCTGGTTGTCCGGGATCTGAGCCGACGAACGCATCTTGGTTGTGACGTTAAAGTCCTTGGATAAGCGAGATCTCCATTTGCAACAAGAAAACCGTTGCCCACAACTGTTGGGAAAGAAGGTCATTAATCATCTTAGAAAGGAACCACACACCAACTATCGAGATCTCAAGAGAGCCCATAGAGTCGGAGAAACAAAGTATCAAACAGAAACAAAGTATCAAACGCCCTTCGTCGGTGTCAGATCAGACGACATCAAGGTAGGGAGAAACCCGAGAGACCTTATTCCACCACTCCGCCGCTGCCACCACCTTGTTTGTGTTGCCAAGGAAACAGAAGCCTATGGAAGAAACGAAACAGATGGATGGGTACCTACTTATCTTGCTGCCAACAAGGCCGCCGGACATGGAAGAAGAGGGGGATCGGCGCAACAATGTGGGGAGAGCTTTGACGATGATGAATAGTGTTGGGATTTTACACGCATACTACCTAGTTGACGGCTTTCCTCCTTCGTATGTAAGAGCATCTACAGCCGCATACCACAAAAATGACCTCTCATATGTCCGCGGATGCTTTTGGGTGTGTCCATAGAGAAGGCCCGGTCGCTCCTCATTCTTCGTCCGCTGCAACCACATACCTCAAATATCACACCCTAAATCCATACTGCATCACACAACATGAAAGATATGCACTACTACATAGATAAAACTACCCTGCTAAGACTTGTCGTCAGAGATATAGACGACCTCCGTGTCAGCAGTACCGGACGAACTGACCTCCTGATCCTCCGCCTGCAGCTTTGACTCCTCATCGGACTCCACGTACACGAAGAGATTGTCACGCTTCGCCACCGCCTCTCCCTCCGAGTGGATGGAATCAAGGATGGCCTGCTGCTCCATCACCTCCTCCGCTTGGGCGACCTCAAATTTGTCCAGCGTGACGCTCAAGGCGAATCCAGTAGCCAGAGGTGCCAAATCCGCCTCGCCTTCCACCTCTTCCTCCTCCTCTAGCTGGATGTCCGTGTACGGCACCTGCCGCTCTGCCTCCTCCTCCTTCGCCTGCTTCGAAGAGTTTGGAGGCAGGTCAGCTGCAATCCGAGCAGCGTGTCGGGTCTGGATCTCCGCTAGGAGCTCCAAATGGCGCTCCAGAGTGAGCAGGGCATAGGTGGTGATCCACTGGCTTCCCATGGTTTTCAGCGGACGGTGAGCTCCGAGGGGATTGGGAGTGTCGCAGAAGGACAAGGTGAAAATGAGACTGACTAGGGTTGAGGGGCCGCCGTTGGCATAAATAACCAGATTTAGCCCCGAGGATGACGCGTCGCTCCAGCGTTCTCACCGTACCAATGGGTCTTGAACGTGTGTCCACGTATGTCCCACCCACCATCCGATGTGATGAACACGATCGTGCCTCCTAGTATCCACGTCAGTGTGTGCACCTAGCATAGAATGAAGATCCCCCGCTGGTAACTTTGTATTAGATCAAGACAGCGCACGTTGCCGCGCCCCTGCATTTTGACAATAAAAGTAATAAGAATTTTCCTATATATAAGCAAAAAGTTAAATTTGCATAAAGCAACAAATTTAGAACAAAAAATTTGGCATGGCTGCACGACCACAACTTTCCCAATGAAATAGGAGTATCTGTTAGCAATGAAAAAGTAATGCTTGATTATTTTCTGTGTATATCAAATTACACAGAAACTACTAATTGCAGCTTATGGGCATGGGACAGTACTGAATTTCCTAGCTTTAGTGCTGCAGGTTCTCCATCGAACCAAATATCTGCCTCAAATATATGATAGATTGTACTCCTTGGAACTCACAAATAGTAATCACTTTCTTCTAAAACCATCTCGGACCAATCGTCTCCTCCGATATGTATAGGTGCATTTCGCTAAAATAAAGCTTGAGAACAAATCGCCAAATGACTTTTGATTGTCAATTTAGAAGGACCACCTAAATTCTATACAATGTTTTGGACCAATGCTAATTAGCAGATTTCACTCAAATGACCTAAATTTGCCAAACTTTTGTAATAATATCTAAAAATTCTAATAGCAAAAACTCCGAGTTCTCAGCAATTTACCTGTGTGGTTAACCGTAAGAACAAATTTGTAAAGAAAAATCATAATCAGAATAGCGCTAAATCAGGAGACAAATGTGCTTGGCCATGCTTCAAGCCTTCGACACAAGCTCAGCTCCATTGCGTGCTCTCTGGTGGAGTAGGAAAGAAATCAACAGAAAGCTTGTGTTCTTTTGCTTGTTTTGGCACCAGTAGCACACTATGTTGATTGGCCCAGAAAGTGATGTTCACGCATCAGTCCCTTCCACAACTTCGTTTTCTCATATTTGTGTCTGCGTAGAGCTACCACAACTACCAATACTATAATTATTTCAATGAATCCTACACAAAGAGATGGCATGATATTATATGAATAAAGGCCTAACAATACGCTGATATTAACCTATCAATTAGCCACTAGAGATTAACAGAATCTGCTGCAAGGTTGAAGCCAACCAAGAAGAACCAGCCAACCCAGAAGTACTAAGCTCAAATTCCTTGTCCTAGAGCACCTGCATTCATTTTGAATTATTAGCATAAAATACACCCGCTGGCAGACATCACAAATTGTGACGCCCCCGATTCAATCGTACACTAATCATTCACGCAAACGTGTACGATCAAGATCAGAGACTCACGGGAAGATATCACAACACAACTCTAAAAGTAAAATAAGTCATACAAGCATCATATTACAAGACAGGAGCCTCGAGGGCTCGAATACAAGTGCTAGAACATAACTGAGTCAGCGGAAGAAACAATATCTGAGTACAGACATAAGTTAAAAAAGTTGCCATAAGATGGCTTGCACAAACTGGGATACAGATCGAAAGCGGCGCAGGCCTCCTGCCTGGGATCCTCCTAAACTACTCCTTGTTGGCGGCCTGAACGTAGTAGTAGGCACCCTCGGTGTAGTAGGGGTCGTCGTCAATGGTGGCGTCTGGTTCCTGGGCTCCAACGTCTGGTTGCGGCATCCGAGAAGAAGAGGAAAAGGGGGAAGAGGGAGCAAAGCAACCGTGAGTACTCATCCAAAGTACTCGCAAGCAAGGATCTACACTACATATGCATGGGTATATGTGTAAAGAGGCAATATCGGTGGACTGAACTGCAGAATGCCAGAATAAGAGGGGCATAGCTTGTCCTATCAAAGACTAAGCTTCTGGTAGCCTCCATCTTGCAGCATGTAGAAGAGAAAATATGGTAAGTTCACCAAGTAACATCCCATGGCATAATCCTACCCAGCGATCCTCCCCTCGTCGCCCTATGGGAAAGCGATCACCAGGTTGTATTGTAGGATGGAACCCTAGATGGAGATCTTTCACGAATTGGAGGGGAAATCCCTAAGAACATGGAGAACACAAGAGAGGGGAAACACCCAAATTGACTAGATCCAATCACACATATGCTAGATCCAAGAACACACAAGAGATCACAATGACTCAAGGACAACAAAGGAAAGATACAAGGAACTAGTTCATCCCAATCCTATGAGGAAAGAGGTCTTGATGATCCTATGATGGGTATCCTTCCCTAGATGGGGGCTTGATATCCACTAGGGATCTTCTCCTAGGAGGTCTTGTTCTCCATGAGGAGGAAGATGAGCAAAGCTCTCTCTTTGTCTATCCAATACTTTGATATCCCTCTAAATGAGCTAGGTGGGGTACTTATAGTCTAGGGGTGAAACATGAGGGAGAGAGGGGTACAATGGTCAAAGACCACAAAATACATGGGCTGTTCCAGAGGGGTCCGGGCACCCGGGGGTGTGAGGCCGGGCACCCGGGGAGGACAGGGGTGCGCCGGGCTGCGTCTGTAGGAGGGCCGGGAACCCAGGGGTCCAAGGCCTGGGCACCCGGGGGCGGAGTTGGCGGCTGGGCGTGGCAGGCCGGGCACCCGGGGGTTGAGGGGCCGGGCACCTGGGGTGAGCAGGGCGTGGCTCAGGGAGGGGCCGGGCACCCGGGGCCATTTGGCCGGGCACCCGGGCTGCCACAACCAGCGCCAGGCAAAGGGGGCCGGGCACCCGGGGTGGCCAGGGGTGTTCCCAGCCGGCGGCCGGGCACCCGGGGCCATGGATGGCTGGGCACCCGGAGTGTCCAGGGCCTCCCCGTCCTCCTTCTTCCTTCTTCTCCTTCCCGAGAGACTTCGTGTGTGCTGAGTCCTTCTTCTTCCTCTCTCTCTCTGTAGATGTTCGGGTCTCCCTCCTAGCTTCTTCATGGTTGTGTCCTTGGTACCTAAGAAGGCACAACGAGTCCATTTGAGGTAGAACCCGACACTCATGTGAAACCGAATGAAGTTCAAAGAGGAAAGAATTAACCTGGGTTTCGAGGGTGCGTGCACGTGCTCTTGTCATTGGTCCTCCAAGTTCTTGACAAGTTGTAGTAGAGTCCATGGGGATGAGTGAGGGATGCTCTGTATTATCTCTCCCCCTTGGGAGAGATCCGTCCACAGATCATGATCTTCATCACCATGGGAAAGAGAGGGCGTTGTCGTGTAGAAGTGGATAACCACCAAGTGCTCATCATCGTCAAGCTTGAAATGGGAACTCTCCAATGTCGCACCGTCTAGTGATTCCTTCAAAATGAACAAGTAGAACAAACTGTGGGAAAAACAAATGCGTTTAGCGTTAGAGAAAAACCAAGCATTCGAGAGGTGATTAACCCAACAAGTGTTGTCCTCAAGCATAGCATATGGTTTGACAAAGAAGTGTGGCATGGCATTTAAGCATCTAAATGGAGAAAAATCAAGGACATTATGTAAACAATCATGCAAATGGGAGGTAGATATGCTAAACATTTGACAAGAGAACAAGCATCAACCTCAAGATCATAGCAAGCACGCATAAGACTCTCAATGAATGGTCTATGGTAGGCATAAGAGTCATTCGCAACACCGAAAGAAATGAAATGTCTAAACAAATGGGGCAAGTGCAAGACAATCCAAGCATAATGTGCATATGGTGTGGTGAAGATAGTGTGGCACTCAACACAATTGATATAGCAATTTTGCAACATGTGCGAGGCAATCAAGTCAATCATGTGACAAGTAATGGGACATGGCATACGTGAAGTAATGACATTATTGCAACCAAACATATGATAGGAGCAAGTAATCCAAGAGTTGGATGCAACATGGGGAAGCATAGTAATCAAGTCGTGCAAACTAGTGGAGCAAAGATGCAACACACTAGAGGATATCATGGCAATCATGTCATGTGAGCAAATGATAGATATAGGAAATGCACATGACATATCGCGAGCACGAACACAAAGCAAGATCAAAGCATGATCATAACCATTGGGCACAAAGTAAACATGGCAAGAACAAGCAATATCTCCACCAAGCTTGCAAATACACATACAAGTAGTAGAATCAATCATCATGTGTAATGGAAAGCATGGGTCACAAATGCATGTCAAAGGCATAGGAATGAGCATATTATGCAAAGTGAACATGGCAAGATGGGAATATAATATGTAATGGACAATAACCCATAGCCAAGTGAGGGCCATGTAGAAGAAATGCACGAAGAGAGTGGTGGGAAAGACACTCCAAGAGATCCCAAGTCATCGTTGCTCTCTAGAGCTTGTTTTGTCAACTCATGGGATTGCGAGGTTGACAAGTATTCATGGGAACCTACACAAAAGAGACACAAACCAAAGAAAGTGTGTGCGTGGTAAATGTACACATCATCCATCATGATGTGATGTGCATGTGAGTGTTCGCTCAAGATAAGCATCGCTCAAAGAATTTTGAGGCATGGTAGAGAAATATGTCATTCATCATGCAATGAAAGTTATTGTGTTCAACATGATTGGGATGCAAATTATAGCAAGTGTGTGGTACAACAAAAGCATTTTCATTCATGGGGAGCATATGGTGCACACAAGTATAGGGATCATGCAATGGATTAAAATCTCCAAAAATGTATGAGGAAACTATGCCATAAGCTAGGTGGTCATGGCATGGCATATGAGATAAATGATGCAAAGGGAGCATAGAATGTCCACTGGTGGGACTAAAGCATCACCTTCACCTATGTTACCTTGTTCATTCCACTCAAGTGGTGTAGGTGAGGTGGCAAAGACCAAATGGTGGTCATCATCTTCCTCTTGATGGAACCATGTGGGGGGTGCATCATATTCCACCGTGGCCATCGTCTGTCCATAGGAAGGACGAAGTCGTCTAGGATCGATGCGTCATCATATATGGGACCTATCACCAAATGAGAAGGCATAATTGTCACGCCCAATATGCGATACTATCCTAAAGAGACTCGAAGGTCCCACCAAGGATAGAACCGCATGTTGAAACGCTTTTGCAAGGTGGATATCATTACATCAACATTACATAATAGATGGGGATACATACATAAGGCATACAATGCCACTCAAGTACAACATCACAAAACATAAGATCAACATCCGACTATGGATGAAACACAAACAGAAACTCAAACGACATCCACCCTGCTAGCCCAGGCTGCCGACCTGGAACCTATCTCCTGATCGAAGAAGAAGCAGAAGAAGAACTCCAAAATAAGCAAACATCGCTCTCGCGTCATGATCATGGCATAACCTGCACTTGCAACTGTTGTTGTAGTAATCTGTGAGCCACGAGGACTCAGCAATCCCATTACCATGCGTATCAAGACTAGCAAAGCTTAATGGGAAAGGAAGGGGTAAAGTGGTGAGGTTGCAGCAGCGACTAAGCATGATATGGTGGCTAAAATACGCAAATAAGAGCGAGAAGAGAAGCAAAGGAACGGTCGTGAAGCTAGCAATGATCAAGAAGTGATCCTGAACTCCTACTTACGTCAATCATAACCCAAAACCGTGTTCACTTCCCGGACTCCGCCAAAAAGAGACCATCACGGCTACACACACGGTTGATGCGTTTTAATTCGGATCTGGTGTCAAGTTATCTACAACCGGACATTAACAAATTCCCATCTGCCTATAACCGCAGGCACGGCTTTCGAAAGATTATACCCTGCAGGGGTGTCCCAACTTTGCCCATGATAAGCTCTCGCGATCAACAAAGGATATACCTTCTCCCAGGAAGACCCGATCAGACTCGGAATCCCGGTTTACAAGACATTTTGACAATGGTAAAACAAGACCAGCAAAGCCGCCCGGATGTGCCGACAAATCCCGATAGGAGCTGCACATATCTCATTCTCAGGGCACACCGGATAAGCGAAGCATATAGGAACCGACGTAATCCAAGTTGCCAAGGAATGGTCCCGCACGGTGCTCTAGTTTGGACCAACACTCGGAGGAGCACTGGCCCGTGGGGGGTAAAATAAAGATGACCCTCGAGAGTGTGACTCCCAAGGGGAAAAGGGCTAGGTGAGGCAAATGGTAAAACCAAGGTTGGGCCTTGCTGGAGGAGTTTTATTCAAAGCGAACTATCGAGGGGGTCCCATAAATCACCCAAACGCGTAAGGAACACAAAAATCCGGGAACATAACACCGGTATGACGGAAACTAGGGGCGGCAAGAGTGGAACAAAACACCAGGCATAAGGCCGAGCCTTCCACCCTTTACCAAGTATATAGATGCATTAATAATATAAGAGATATTGTGATATCCCAACATAATCCTGTCCACCATGGAGCAATCTTCAACTTCACCTGCAACTAGCAACGCTATAAGAGGGGCTGAGCAAAGCGGTAACATAGCCAAGCAACGGTTTGCTAGGAATGGTGTCAAAGGTTAGAGGTTCATGGCAATTTGGGGAGGCTTGAAGAACAGGTGATAGGTAACGCAGCAAGGCGATAGAACGAAGCAACTAGCATAGCAATGATAGTAGTGAGATCCAGGGTAGCGGTCATCTTGCGTGAAATCCCACAAGGAAGAAGAATGAGTCCATGAAGAAGATGAAGCCACGAAGACGAACCAAGCGTAGACGAACGAATCCTCACGAATGCAACAAAACGGGAACTATCGAGAAGAAGCACACAACATGGTAAACACCACACATAGACAAGACATGATGCACAACAAGCATGATGCATGACAAGGCTACATGAAGCTACTCATGGCAAGAGATGATGCATACAAGAGCAACACATCAAAGCAAGTTTAAATGAGGCCGGTAACAACATATAACACTTTCGGTAAGTCCTCATATGCATATTTCTAAATTGGTCCAGATCTGAATAAACCTTATGTTCAAGTTGCTAAAGAGAAAGTTAAGATGCACCAAGATGATCTACACGAGATTCTAGTCAAGTTACATATAAAGTTCATTTAGTTCGGAGCTATGGCCTAGAAGATATGAGCAAATCAAGTTAAACATGGCATTGGTGCAAAATGCATTCAAACATCAAGCAAACACACCAAAACAAGGATGCAACATGATAATATGAAACTACATGAAAAATCAAGCAAGTTTCATATAGAGCACACTCAAAACGGAGCAACGGTTCAACACACACACACACTATACAAGATATGGCAACAATCTGTCCAAAACAGCAACTAGGCATATTGCAAGCATCAAAACAACATGCTACAGCACCCCAACATGATAACAAAAGTCATGGACATGATGTACAGGTAAAGCACAACAAAACATGAACACTGAGCTATCTCTAGAAATCACTAGAACATGCTCAAACACACATGGCAAGATTGCAAATAATATCAGTTTCAGACTTTGCAGAAATAACATCAGGTTGCAATGTTTAGAGCTATCAAACAACATGTTACAGGAACTTATCATGGCAAAAAAAGGCATGAAATGAATCTACTAATTTCATAGAACAAAAGTCCCTTACTGACCATGAGTCAAAAAGGATCAGAAAATATGATGGCACCCATGTAAACATGGCAAGTTATAATACAGATTCCAACATGGCAGGAACAACGATAAGTAGGCATGTAGATGAGCTTGTACCACTCACCACAGAGCAATACATGGCATGGCAAGGCAACCAACAGTAGGAAGACATGATTATGAAGCCAAGCATGGCAAGAGCAAGTTCATAGGTTGCATGGATCACTAACAACAAGCATGGCAACAACTGAACTTAATGTTAACAGGCTGACAACAACATTATATAGCAACTTTGGAGCAAGATTACAATAAGCTACAGCAGACTATAAATGCAACCAGGGGCATGGATGGATAGAGCATGACATGTAGAACAAAACACCATTAGTGAACATCTCCAGATTATGCATAGAATGACTTGTAGCAGCAGGTTTACATAGCATCACGAAATAACATATTCAGCCTAGCAAAACAGTAACAGCAAGTACCCTACTTAACAAGCTCGATTCACTCACCACAAGTCATTGCATGACAAGATAAGCATAGAATCAGCAAGAAGACATGTTTATTAAGCTAACCAAGGCAAGAACAAGTTCATAGCATGCAAGGATCAACTACAACAACCTTGGCAAAATTGAATAACATGTAAACAATCTGCCAGGAAACATTTTGTAGCAAAAGTAGAGCACGAAAATGACATGCTAGACTACTCCATAATTGCAACCAGAGGCATTAATGGATAGAGTATAACCATATGTTCAAAACATCCTTACTAAAGTATCTCTAAATATGCATGGATCTCTCTGTAGCAACAAGTTTACATGGCATCAAAATAACAGCAGAACAGGGACTGAAAACAGCAACATCACGAAGCCTATTTAGCATGCTTCTGCTAGTCACCACATTGATCACAAAAATACATGGTAAGCACCTATATAAAGAAGACATGGCATAGTTCAAAACACATGTAGACATCAACCTCATAGGATGCACACATCAATCATGGCAAAAATGACAAATGAGCATGTTATAACAGTTTCAGCAGATTAACATCACATAGCACTCTTGAAACAATGATTCAGTCATCAAGATGAGCTCAAATGAACATGATGCAATGGAATGAAATGAAGTACTCGTTGAGGCGAACAATTTGACATATTACACGCACAAAACGGAGCTACGGATGCAGAGATATGATGCGATGAACAGGGAAATAAAATGTCAAAATAATAGGGACTTGGTGGAATTTTATACCGACGAAAATGGGACGGCGAGATCCGGGACGGGGCACGGGCGTTTGGATCGGGGACTGGTGGATCTGGTCCATCCTCTCCGGATCCCACCGGAGAGGAACTCCGGCGAGCTACAGCGGTGCTCCGGCGACGGCAAGGGGGTGCGGGGACGCGGGATCCGCGGACGAGGCGAGGGGACGGCGCGGGCACGCGGTGGAGGCGCGGATCTGGCCTGCGGTGACCAGATCCCGTGGCGGCGGCGGCGCATCTGGCCGGCGCGGATCGGCCGGAGGTCGAGGGCGCGGAGGCGGGGCGGCAGGGGCGCTGCGGCGGGCTTCGGCCGGGCGGAGGGGCGCCGGCAGAGGAGGCGCATGGGACGGCCGGGCTCCTCCTGC
>NC_041383.1:309860129-309904815 GCF_002162155.2 Triticum dicoccoides | reverse complement strand
GCAGGCCCTGGCGGCGGCGCGCGGTGAGTGACAGCGGCGGGGTGATGTGGCGGGCTGCGGTTTGCCGAGGGGGCAGCGGCTGAGGGCGGCGGACATGTCCGGGCGGCGGGGTTTTTGTCCGGCGGCGCGGAGAGGAAAATAAGCTAGGGTTTTGATCCGAAAAATGGAGGGGGAGGACGTGTTTATAGGTAGAAGGAGCTAGGAGAGTCCAAATGGAGCACGGTTTTCGGCCACGCGATCGTGATCGAACGATCGAGAGCATGGAGGGGAGTTTTCTGGGTTTTGTGCCACTTTGGAGGGGTGTTGGGCTGCAAGACGAAAGGGGCTTTACGGGCTACGCGGTTAACCGTTGGAGTACCAAACAACCTCCAAATGGCACGAAACTTGACAGGCGGTCTACCGGTGCTATACCAAGGCCGCTTGGCAAACCTCGGGCCATTCCGAGAAAGTTTAACACCCACTCACAACAGGAGACAAAAGGGGAACGCTGGAGGGCATAGGAGCGCTGGATTGCAAAACGGACAACGGGGAAAAAGCTCGGATGCATGAAGCGAACACGTATGCAATGCAATGCACATGATGACATGATAAAATGCAATGGGCAAGCAAATGACATGGAAACAACGGCGAATAACTGGTAGACATCTAGCGCATCGAATCCAGGGCGTTACAATAATAGAGGTAGAGGTTAAGTTGTCAGAAATCGAAATGGCCTCACATGTCGTATCAACTACCTCACTCTCTCTATGTGGTGGTGGATCACTCACTTCCTCAAGGTAGGTGCACTCAATGTCACATATGGTGGAGTCACTCAAATCACTCAAGCGGTGGTGGTGGTGGCTCTCCTCACATGGGAATTGTGGCAACTCATCATATATGAGGCTAGTGGTGAAGTCACTCTCACTCTCAATATGGTGGCACAAGTCACTCAAGTCATCATATGTTGCCATGGTCGAAGGGAAAATCACATGCTCAACCATCTTGTAGCCGTCGCCGTGGATGAAGGCCGAAGATGGCACATCATCGCTCTGCTCCATGACCGATGGGAAAATCCCATGCTCGATCATCTCATCACGGTCGTCGTGGATGAAAGCCAATGTAGGCGTACTCGTCGGAGGTAGGCGAAGATGTCGTACGTCCAAAGGCGAAGATGCCTTGAGAACACTTGGCGAAGATGCCGAAGTGGTGGTAGTAGTCGTAGCTCCGTCTTGTTGGTACTCGTATCGCGGACTTCTCTTGTGCTCATGAAGTTTGTCTGTAGCTTGATGTAGAGCTTTTTGGGACTTGTAGGTGTACACATCATGAGCATCTTCATCTTGAAGGTGTTGTAGTGCTTGAGCTCGATGACGTTTTGAAGATTGGCCACTTGAGCGTCGCCGCCTTGAAGATGACAAAGGGGAAGAATATTTGTAGTTGGCAACCATGTCTCGTACTTGATCCATTTGTTCGGCCAACTTGGTGTCGATGTAGTCCCTTTTCCTTGCTTCGTTTTGGCGAATGTCGATGGCGAGTCGCTCAATGCCGTGCATTGCTCGTTGTAGTCCGAAGGTGGACATTTTGTTGTTGTAGTTGTTCGCGCCGTCGTTGTCGTGGAGGACTGGAGATGAAATGCCTTGCATATCCATCACAAGACTCGAGCAAATGTGAGTGGAAGAAAGGAAAGAACTAGACCAATGTACCTTATCCAATGTTGAAGATGGATCAATGATCACACAATAATGTAATAAGGAAATAGCACAATTGGTACCGGATCTTGTCAATTCTCACACCTACACAAGTAAGGCTTAAGGTGGAGCTCGGTGAGGATAGTGGCACAAAAATTTGATGCAAAATATTAGAAAGAGTCAATAAAGTTGGAAAAGATTCACAAATTCGCAAGTGAAACAAGTAGACCAATAGCAAAATGTGGCACACGGAAACAGACACACGGATAGATAAATGGGATCATGCAACCAAGCAATGAGCACAAAATGTGGAATCCACGGAAAACGCTCCTATTGCACAACTCAAGAGAGACGCTAGCACGATTGCTCAATAGGCGGATACGACACTTGTGCACAACCTATAAGATGCAAAATGTATGAGCTTTCTATCCCAAGTATGCTATGTGCATGATGTTCCCGAAGTTCTTCTCAAGATGATCCAAGATGATAGGATATGACAATCTTATGTGCAATGTGGTATGATGCTATGGCTCTTGCTTACAAGCTCTTTGCTCTCTTTTCCTTTTGCTTAAAAGCTTTTTTGTTTTGATATGGCCACTTACACGAAATGCACAGACCAAGATAGCAATTGTGTATATGCGGGAACAATCTTGTGACACCAGGGACGATATGATGATACCAAGATGATACCAATGTGAAATGGTATGTATGCATTGGAAGGTACGGATCACTAATGTGCACAAGTAATGTTGCCGGCAACACTCAAAAGCTAGTCTCGATAGGCAAGTGGCGCAAAATGGGCTAAGGGGTTAACAATGTAATGGCAAAAACGTACAATGAAGGGATACCACGATACCAAGGTGATATGGAGGTTACCGTTCTTGCTTACGGTTAGGTTGTCAAAATGGTGAAGCGGTCGATGTCGAATCCTTGTCGAAGGTGAGTGGCGGTGTTGATGATTTCGAACCGTTCCAAGATAGCCTAAACACCCTAGGAAACGGAAAACCCGCACACTCAAAATCTCAAAGGAAAATGTCAAATGGTGGTAGAGGAATGCGTTGGTGGTTCTGGAGTTAGCAATGTAGAAGTGGTGGTGGTGGCTGATGATGAAGCAACCGTCCCTAAGTAGCCTAAACACCTTAGGAGACTCAAGTCACCACTCAAGCAACCACAAATGCTATATGGAAGTAAATGGGTTAGGTTGCGGAAAGCTATGGTGGTTTTGCGGATGATATGGTGGATGGCCTAGGCAAAGATGCCAAAATACCAATATTTTGATGGATTCAAATGATGTTGGAACCTATCTATATGGATGGGGGATGTCAATAGCTACTCAACGAGCTAAAGAACGTCAAAATCGGACTCCGGGAGCAAAAGTTATGGCCGAAACGGTTTTTGTCGGTGAGCTGATTCGGGGGGGTGCGGGCACGCGGGGGTGAGAGGTGCGGGTGCCCGGGGTGGTCAGGGGAGTTGGGCGGAGGAGATGGCCTGGCGGTCCGGGTGCCCGGGGGTAAGGGGTGCGAGCACCCGGGGTGGTCAGCGGCGTTGCACGGGGGGTCCGGGTGCCTGGTGCTTGAGGTCCGGGTGCCTGGTGCTTGAGGTCCGGGTGCCCGGGGGTCACGGATTTGGGCGGAAAATCATGGAGAAAAGGAAGAAATTAGTGGCTTTCGTGGAGGGAAAGGTGGAGATGGATGGGGGGAAGGCTAGATCCACTTGAAACCGATCAAATCCATGGAACAAATCAACAAAACATCATCAAACCAACAAATCACAAAAAAAATTGGGGCTATTTTTGCTGGGGAATTTTCGAAATTGGGGAAGAACACAACAAAATTAGGCTAGAGAACAAGAAGGGGGGCTCCAATTTTTTGATAAACATGGCCCATGATACCAAGTTATTGTAGGGTAGAACCCTAGATGGAGATCTTCCATGAAATGGAGGGGAAATTCCCAAGAACACAAAGAACACAAGAGAGGGGAAACACTCAAATTGACTAGATCCAATCACACATATGCTAGATCCAAGAACACACAAGAGATCACAATGATTCAAGGACAACAAAGGAAAGATACAAGGAACTAGTTCATCCCAATCCTATGAGGAAAGAGGTCTTGATGATCCTATGATGGGGATCCTTCCCTAGATGGGGGCTTGATATCCAATAGGGATCTTCTCCTAGGAGGTCTTGATCTCCATGAGGAGGAAGATGAGCAAAGCTCTCTCTTTGTCTATCCAATACATTGCTATCCCTCTAAATGATCTAGGTGGGGGGTACTTATAGTCTTAGGGCGAAACATGAGGGAGAGAGGGGTACAATGGTCAAAGACCACAAAATACATGGGTTGTTCCGGAGGGGTCCGGGCACCCGGGGGTGTGAGGCCCGGGCACCCGAGGAGGACAGGGGCATGCCGGGATGCGTCTGTAGGAGGGCCGGGCACCCGGGGGTCCAAGGCCCGGGCACCAGGGGCGGTAATTGGTGGCTGGGCGTGGCAGGCCGGGCACTCGGGGGTTGAGGGCTCGGGCACCCGGGGCGAGCAGGGCGTGGCCCAGGGAGGGACCGGGTACCCGGGGCCATTTGGTCGGGCAAACGGGGCCTCCAGACCGGGCACCCGGGGTGGCCAGGGGTGTTCCCAGTTGGCGGCCGGGCACCCAGAGTGTCCAGGGCCTCCCCGTCCTCCTTCTTCCTTCTTCTCCTTCCCGAGAGACTTCGTGCGTTCCGAGTCCTTCTTCTTCCTCTCTCTCTCTCCATAGATGTTTGGGTCTCCCTCCTAGTTTCTTCATGGTCGTGTCCTTGGTACTCAAGAAGGCACATTGATTCCATTTGAGGTAGAACCCGACACTCATGTGAAACCGAATGAAGTTCAAGAGGAAAGAATTAACCTCGGTTTCAACGGTGCGTGCATGTGCTCTTGTCATTGGTCCTCGAGGTGCTTGACGAGTTTTAGTAGAGTCCATGGGGATGAGTGAGGGATGCTCCACATCAGGTTGTCTCTGGAACTTTTCTGGGTGTGTTTTATTAACTATCCGGTTTTAGTTGACCTAAGGTTGAGGTACAACTCCAGGTCGTCCTTTTACCGAGGGACACGGCTATTCTAATAGATAAACTTCCCTACAGGGGTGCACCACATTTCCCAACACGCTCGATCCCTCTGGCCAGACACACTTTCCTAGGTCATGCCAGGCCTGAGAAGATCAACACGTTACCGCCCTACCTAGGCACACCAGAGAGGTCAGCACGCCGATCTAAATCCTATGCACGCAGGGGTCTGGGCCCATCGCCCATTACACACCTGCACGTTGCGAACGCGGCCGGTGATCAGACCTAGCCTCCCCTATACAAGAGGAGGCGTTCCAGTCCAACTCGGCACACGCCGCTCAGTCGCTGACGTCAAGAAGGCTTCGGCTGATACCATGACGTCGAGTGCCCATAACTGTTCCCGCGTAGTTGGTTAGTGCGTATAGGCCAGTGTCTAGACTCAGATCAAATACCAAGATCTCATTAAGTGTATTATTATGAAGTATCCGCGGACGCCAACCAGGGCCAGGCCCACCACTCGCCTAGGTGGTCTCAACCTGCCATGTCGCTCCGCCACAAAGTAACCATCAGGGGGCTGTTAGGAACCCAGGCCCATCACTACCTAGATGGAACCACCTGCCCCTTCATCCCCCATCTCCGAAACACTTGCGGGTACTCTACGAGCCGACCCAACTTTAGTCACCATCTGAATATTATATATGTATGTATAGTATATACCCGTGATCACCTCCCGAGTGATCACGGCCCGATAGTATAGCATCGCAGACGGACAAGAATGTAGGGCCACAGATGATAAACTAGCATCCTATACTAAGCATTTAGGATTGTTGGTAAGGTATCAACAACTGTAGCAACAATGACAGGCTATGCAATAGAATAGGATTAACCGAAACAGGTACTTGCTACACTACTCTAATGCAAGCAGTAGAGGGAAGGAAAAGGCGATATCTGGTGATCAAGGGGGCTTGCCTGGTTGCTCTGGCAAGGAGGGGTCATCAACTCCGTAGTCAAACAGGGCAGCAGCAGCGCCAGTCTCGTAGTCTACCGGAGAGAAGAGAGGGAATAAACAATAAATATAATGCAAACATAAGCATGACGATGCATGACATGACAAAGAGCAGTGCTAGGTGTGCCCTAACGCGGTAGTAGCTGTTACCGATGAAGGGGGGAAACATCCAGGAAAGAATCTCCGGTGTTCCACGTTTTCGGACAGATGAACCGAAGGTGAAATGTTGCACGTTCGCTATGCTAGGGACGTGTGGCTGACGAACGGGCTGCCTATTCGGATTCGTCTCATTGTTCTGAGCAACTTTCATGTATAAAGTATTTTCATCCGAGCTACGGTTTATTTTATATTAATTTTTAAAGTTTTAATTCATTTTAGAATTAACAGAATTATTTTAATTCAAAATTCAGTTTATGACATCATCATGATGTTAGCATGACGTTAACGGTCAACTCTGACCGTTGACCTGGTCAACCTGACAGGTCGGTCCCACCTGTCAGTGACTGTTTAGTTAATAGGTTAATTAGTTATTAGGTTAATTAATCGCAAATTATTAAGTTACTTAATATGTTTATTTAATATTATTTTTTTATTCTCTTTTTTTAATTCTTTTTTTCTAAAACGTTCAAGGGGTGGGCCCCTCTGGTCAGTGGCCCAGGGACCTAACAGGTGCAGGGTTCGGGCGCACGGGTGTGGGCGAATCGGGGTAGGCGGACCCGCCTGAACGCAGGAAGCGCCCCAGGGCGCCAGCGCGGCGCAGGCAAGCGGGCAACAAGGGCGACGGTGGCGCATCAGCAGTGCAAGGCAGCGGCAGCAACATGGACGGCCAGGGACAGTACGGCAGGGCGCGCGCATGCACTAGGCGTGGCCGGAGTGGCCAGCAGCAGCGGGGTGCATGCGGACGGCATGGACAAGGCAGAGGCGCGCGAGCGCGGCCAGGGGCGCGCCCGCGAGGGCTGCGGCCGCGCGCGGGAACGGTAAGCGCAGTGAGCGCGTCAGGGGGAGCAGGGGTGCGGCCACACGTGGGGCGCGGATGACGCGAGAGGGTTGGTCGGGGATGCGCACGGACGAGGGTGAGGGAAGAGGAGGGAGGTGCTCATGGGGGGCATAGGGTCCAGGGTAGTGGGTGCGGGGAGGACAACGGGGACGACGGTGACGAGGTCGGGGGCGACGGGGATGATGTGGCAGCGGCGGGGTGGCGCCGGGGACGCGTCGGTGGCGGGCAACGGTGGTCGGGGCGCGGTCGTCGGAGCGCGGGGAGCTCCTCTCCCTGGCACGAGGTTTGTGTGTGTGTGTGAGCGCCACAGTGTGGGGGGATCGAGGGGAGAGATGGGGATCGAGAGAGTGGGGAGTGGGGCGAGGGAGGTTAGGGAGTGGGGGGATAAAAGGGGGGTGAGGGGGGCGGCTGGGCCAACTAGGCTGGCCGACCGGTAGCTGGGCCGGTTGGCCCGGGGGGGCTCTAGGGGTTTCCCTTTTTTTTCTATTTTGTTTTTCTTTCACTTTTTATTTATATTTCTTTTCTGTTTTTGCTCATTTTAAAGATATAGTCCTTATATAAAAACATGGTTTGTTCATGACAAATAGTTAGGGAATATTTTCAACACATCGAACATTTTAGTTTTGACTTTTGAAAACTTTAATTGTTTTAACTATAATTCGAATTTGAATTTTGAATCCATTTTGAACTAACACGAGAATATCAACAGTAACCGAGGTGACGTAGCAACGTTAACGCGGGATTACTGTAGCCTAATTAACCGGGCGTCACAAATCTCCTCCACTACAAGAAATCTCGTCCCGAGATTTAAGAGGTGGAGTAAGGGGGAAAGTCCTGGTTACAACATTCTAACGGATCTTCTCATCCTTGGTTGATATTCCCGAAGTAGTCGATCCTTTTCATTGATGTCTTTAGTTCTCTGCTCTAGGGCATCGTGACAAAGTTGTCATTCTTCCTTCAGGAACTCCATCATACTTACGAAAGAATAATGGGTGGGTATTCCGAGAGAACGGACCTCTGCAAGGTTGACTATCTGGTCGATAACATCGGGGAAGGTGGCGAAAAGTAACTCTCGAATTGAAACTAAAGAAAATATCAAGAGCAAAGTAAGGAGGTATCAAGGGAAGTTTCGGACGGCAGGCAATCGTTCGATGTCTGAAACAATGCGTGAAAGGGGTCCAGAGAAACTGAGTTTAAGTATAGCGTCCGGTACCAAAATAGATCACTAGGAACGTGGCACATGAGTTACATATGAAGTCAAGCACGAGGAATAGCTTTGGAAACAGGGGTGTACAGAAGGGTCGGGTTTTGATCCTGTGGAGCTATGGGTTATGGGCCCACCATGTGGGTCAAAAGTAGATAAGGGGCGCTGACATCTTGCACAGTCACGATAGCAAGGCATGATAGAGGATAGTCTGTCAGTTATGTTGGCAACAATACCGGTACCAAGGACGAGGGGCGAAGAGAACAATCTTCCTGCTCGTTGAACGAGGCGGACCAATAGGCAAAGTTCTCGTCCATCGGTGGTTATCGGAATCTTAATGACAAAATGATAAAACGAGGTGCTTACCTAAGCAGGGAATTATTACTGCTTAGTTAAGTAGATTTCAAGAAAGGTTAAACAAAACAATGGAAAGGAAATTGTGATTATCAGATTAAACAGAACAACGAAAAGGGAAAATGTGTTTAAACACATAATTCAGGGGCATATCCTTTCCAAGGTCAAACAGAGCAGGATATCCATCACAGGATATAATGTAGAAAACCCTTTAGGAAAGGGGAGAGAAATTTCATGCATAAACCATACAACGGTGTTTGGATAATTGATAAGGAAAACTTAGCATTCTGCTTTAAATGTCTTTATTGACAATCAGAGTAGCACAGACATGCTTCGAGATGGCATTGAAAAGGTCTTCAAGCAAAGGTCAGGCCTTGGATACACGAAGGATTTATCAGGAACAACTTGTAGAATAAGTCTTACCATTTCCTCATGGAAGAATGGATAACCTTGCGAAAAGGAAATTATAACAATAGGGCCTCTGGCCAGATGTGCTAGGCATGACACCACCTTACCAAGTCATATAAATTCAATTGTCATAACTCTTGGAAATATGTTCTAAACATCATATCTGATTGAGATTCAGATCTGATTGGTGATAGGAAACCTTAGACTCGGGATGCCTGAGAAGAAAAGGTGCGACACAATTTGACGAGATGACATTGTAAGATTATCTAGAAATGAACTAAGGAAGCGAGTTCTGAAACAAGAGTTCATCATTAAACCAAGGAGAGGATGAGGGGGTGGCTGATGGACTCAACAATCCTCGAGATTTCCAAAAGATGGATTTCCACCATTATGTGAATAAGGAGATAACATTTGTCCGGTCAACATGATATAATGATGTATGATCGAGGATAACATACAAAATTAGATAATGCTTGAAAGGTGCACCCGAAATATGGGCTCAGGTGGCATGATCAATGTTAGAATGGTGATTCAATAACCAATAGCCTAAGAATGAACGGTCGACCATTAGCTTCAAAGCAATAGGATTGCTAGAAGGGCAGAATCCAAGCAGCACCGTTCACTTGTTGATAATCCTGGTTAGTCAATACGGGGACCAAGAAATAATGGTGCTTGTGAGAAGCATCACTATACCAAGAATTCTTAATAGGCGGAGCAATCCCCACAACATCCTTGGCATAAAAGACAGTAATACTTCAAGGTAGAACATAATACAAGTTGGATAGCAAGTTGCATCCATAACATGAACAGGTTTGTGATGAGAGGAAGGTAATGATGTTGCAGATGGCAACTCAAATTACCAAGGGACAAGGATGGCACTTATCATCATCAATTAGATTGATATCCTGGAAGGAGTCAAAATGTTGATGATGATCAAGAAAATTTTTGTCGAGAGGCTCCACAAAGAAGCAATCGAACATCGACTTCATCAAACAAAAAGGAGTGATGAAGCAAAAGATCGGAATCAAGCTTGTTGTTCGAGGCGTAATGATATGGTGAGGAAGATCGACGTAAGCTTAGCTCATCGTCAAAAATTGTGCTCAGGGAAGAAGGACCAGGTAGCACAGTTAAAATTTAGCACGATGATGATATAGCCAACCAGGCTAGGAATGACTTGAAGAATTATGAAACTCGTAGGCAACGAAAATTATTTAGAGTTATTGAATCAGAGTGCAAACTCGATTCACTATTCGGTGTTCTCGGTTGACAACAACCCAGAACCCAGGAAAATTGGAATCGGCGAGAAATAATAGTTGATGAAGAACCCCTAAGAAGTGATGTTGTTCCAAGATATTATCGAGATACCACAGGGTAATACTAGGAGTACATCATAATAAAGGTTGGACTGGTGCATTGATCTCTAGAAGACAAGTGGTTTAACTTGTCCGAAAAATGGGATCAAAGAGGAACAATATGGTCGAAACCATGATTGCAAAAGATCATATCCCAAATATAAGATGATCTTATACCAAGGGAAT
The DNA here is from genome assembly GCF_002162155.2 of Triticum dicoccoides. NCBI lineage: Eukaryota > Viridiplantae > Streptophyta > Magnoliopsida > Poales > Poaceae > Triticum > Triticum dicoccoides. Next base: position 309,894,606 of record NC_041383.1, on the reverse strand, counting down.
AATTAACTTAAGAGAAGTTTCCATGATAAGATCTACATCGTGTCCATGGGCATGAACACAAAGTTCAAGGTCAACTCCCACTTCTCTAATGCATAACCTTTCATTCACTTCTCACCTTCGACGAAGTTGTAGTGTTGAAATTTTATCTGACATAACACCAGTAGAGTATGACCCGTAGTAGTTTCCGGGTTCACACAGATTAGAAAAGGCATAGTATCAACCCATCGGGGCAACTTAGAACGTATAGCATGAACTTTAGGATCAATCAACACCTACACGAAGCAGAGCATGGTTGACAAAGGCATAGGATATAACTGCCAAAGGCAGAAGACACAATTTACCAAAGGCATTATGTATCAGGGGAGAAACTCTCAAGGTTATTGGATATGAAGGACGCTGTCAGATAATAAACAAGAAATTGGTCTCATGGACCATACGGAACTTGATGTGAGTACCGGTACTCAATCAGAAGGAAAAAGAATGCAAATGTATCAGATTATAGAAACAACTGACTAATTCAGAGCTCAAATGCAAACGAATTGTGATTTTTAGATCAAGGACTCGGAAGCAAATGTTCTAATTAAAGATGGATAAGTTGAGTAGACTTAGGGCTACAATCGACAATAAATTGATTGGTCGAGAACTAGCTCCTGTTCAAAAGGACATCTGAGCTAGAAGGATGAATTCTAGGATCATGTGGGGATTCCAAGCAATCGCAACTTATTGAATCAACGGACTCAAAATGATTATGGCAAGGATGTCAATAAGATTACTATACTTATGGGATTAACCATAAATGTAAGCAAGCAAGACTTTCAAGAGCAATAGGTTGTCGAGGATCTTCGAAAGATCGAATGGTAATCCGAAGACTTTTGTAAAATACATCAATCAACTGGGGATGAGCAGATACTCGATAAGTGCGAGAAATTATCCGTAGGGGTACTCAGGTGGCAAAGTACTGCAAGGCGGTAGGCACTAAGTATTCTCGGAACAATAGAGAGAATTTTGTGGTATTTTGTAATAACAAGATCAACTGGAAATGAAAGTAAGAACGACAGGTGTATGTATTTGTCCATAGGGATATTTTGGTGGTAGGGAATTGTAAAAACAACGGACACAAAGTCTCGAGAGAACATCGGAGAGTATCTTTGGAATCCTTTGGTGCACCAAGCAATCATCTGAAGTGAGGGGGTCTCCGGTAGCAAGTAATTACTAGAACCTAGATTCCCATAGTATAGACGAGGGATAAAAGATCCTAATATACTACCACCCAATGGCGATGTGGGCCCATAATCCACACAACCATGTTAGTAAAAGTTTTGCAATGACTAGACTCAACTTCGGCCAAGGAGTTTGGAAGGGGGATTCCTACATGCAGTCGACTCTGATACCAACTTGTGATGCCCCCGATTCAATCATACACTAATCATGCATACAAACGTGTACGATCAAGATTAAGGACTCACGGGAAGATATCACAACACAACTCTAAAAGTAAAATAAGTCATACAAGCATCATATTACAAGCCAGGGGACTCGAGGGCTCGAATACAAGTGCTCGAACATAACTGAGTCAGCGGAAGCAACAATATCTGAGTACAGACATAAGTAAAACAAGTTGCCATAAGATGGCTAGCACAAACTGGGATACAGATCGAAAGAGGCGCAGGCCTCCTGCTTGGGATCCTCCTAAACTACTCCTCGTTGATGGTGGCCTGAACGTAGTAGTAGGCACCCTCGGTGTAGTAGGGGTCGTCGTCTGGCTCCTGGGCTCCAACATCTGGTTGCGGCATCCGAGAAGAAGAGGAAAAGGGGGGAGAGGGAACAAAGCAACCGTGAGTACTCATTCAAAGTACTCGCAAGCAAGGATCTACACTACATATGCATGGTTATATGTGTAAAGAGGCAATATCGGTGGACTGAACTACAGAATGCCAGAATAAGAGGGGGATAGCTAGTCCTATCGAAGACTACGCTTCTGGCAGCCTCCATCTTGCAGTATGTAGAAGAGAAAAGATGGTAAGTTCACCAAGTAACATTGCATAGCATAATCCTACCCGGCGATCCTTCCCTCGTCGCCCTGTGGGAAAGCAATCACCGGGTTGTCTCTGGAACTTTTCTGGGTGTGTTTTATTCAGTATCCGATTTTAGTTGGCATAAGGTTGAGGTACAACTCTGGGTCGTCCTTTTACCGAGGGACACGGCTATTCTAATAGATAAACTTCCTTGCAGGGGTGCACCACATTTCCCAACACGCTTGATCCCTCTGGCCAGACACACTTTCCTGGGTCATGCCCGGCCTCGGAAGATCAACACGTTGCCGCCCTACCTAGGCACAACAGAGAGGTCAGCACGCCGGTCTAAATCCTATGTGCGCAGGGGTCTGGGCCCATCGCCCATTGCACACCTGCACGTTGCGAACGCGGCCGGTGAGCAGACCTAGCCTCCCTTATACAAGAGCAGGCGTACCAGTCCAACCCAGCGCGTGCCGCTATTCCCTGACATCAAGAAGGCTTCGGCTGATACCACGACATCGAGTGCCCATAACTATTCCTGCGTAGTTGGTTAGTGCATATAGGACAGTGTCTAGACTCAGATCAAATACCAAGATCTCGTTAAGTGTATTATTATGAAGTAACCACAAACGCCGACCAGGGCCAGGCCCACCTCTCGCCTAGGTGGTCTCAACCTGCTGATGACCCACGAGTATAGGGGATCTATCGTAGTCCTTTCGATAAGTAACAGTGCCGAACCCAACAAGGAGCAGAAGGAAATGATAAGCGGTTTTCAGTAAGGTTTTCTCTGCAAGCACTGAAATAGTAGGTGATAGATAGTTTTGTGATAAGATAAATAGTAACAAGCAAAAAGTAAATAAAGTAATTAAAGTGCAGCAAGGTGTCCCAATCCTTTAGGTAGCAAAGGATAAGCCTGGACAAATTCTAATAATGAAGAAGGAGCTCCCGAGGACACATTGGGAATTACCGTCAAGCTAGTTTTCATCACGTTCATAAGATTCGCGTTCGGTACTTTGATAATTTGATATGTGGGTGGACCAGCACTTGGGTACTGCCCTAACTTGGACAAGCATCCCACTTATGATTAACCCCTATTGCAAGCATCCGCAACTACAAAAAGAAGTATTAAGGTAAACCTAACCACAACATTAAGCGTATGGATCCATATCAGCCCCTAACGAAGCAACGCATAAACTAGGGTTTAAGCTTCTGTCACTCTAGCAACCCATCATCTACTTATTACTTCCCTATGCCTTCCTCTAGGCCCAAATAATGGTGAAGTGTCATGTAGTCGATGTTCACATAACACCACTAGAGGAAAGACAACATACATCCCATCAAAATATCGAACGAATACCAAATTCACATGACTACTAATAGCAAGACTTCACCCATGTCCTCAGGAACAAACGTAACTACTCACAAAGAATATTCATGTTCAAAATCAGAGGAGTAATAGTATGCATAAAGGATCTGAACATATGATCTTCCACCAAGTAAACCAATTAGCATCAACTACAAGGAGTAATCAACACTACTAGCAACCCACAGGTACCAATTTGTGGTTTTGATACAAGATTAGATACAATAGATGAACTAGGGTTTTGAGAGGAGATGGTGCTGGTGAAGATGTTGATGGAGATTGACCCCCTCTCGATGAGAGGATCGTTGGTGATAAAGTTGGTGATGATTTCCCCCTCCCGGAGGGAAGTGTCCCCGGCAGAATAGCTCCGCCAGAACCCTAGATTGATTACGCCAAGGTTCCGCCTCGTGGCGGCGGAGTTCCATCACGTATGCTTGCCCATGATTTTTTCCAGGGTAAAAGTGATGATATAGCAGAAGATGGACGCCGGAGGCCCACCAGGGGGCCCAGGAGATAGGAGGTCGCGCCCTACAGGGGGGGCTGTCTCCTGGATAGGGTGTGGGGCCCCTGGCTTATTTCTTTCGCTCAGAAATTCTTATTAAATCCAAAAGGTTGTTTCGTGGAGTTTTAGGACTTTTGGAGTTGTGCAGAATAGGTTTCCAACGTTTGCTCCTTTTCTAGCCAAAATTCCAACTGCCGGCATTCCCCCTCTTTTTTGACAGAAAGATTGTAAGGGAACCCCCTACAGTATAATTGGTGCAACAAACCAAAATTGCAAGTACCATGCCTTGAACCTGGGTGGGTGGGAAGGCATTCCCCCTCTTCATGGTAAACCTTGTAAAATAAGAGAGAATAGCCATAAGTATTGAGATATAATGTGTAATAACAGCCCATAATGCAATATATATTGATATAAAAGCATAATGCAAAATGGACATTTCAACTCCCCCAAGCTTAGACCTCGCTTGTCCTCAAGCGGAAGCCGAAATCGAAAAATATGTCCACATGTTTACAGATAGAGGTGTTGATAAAAATAAAATACGGACATGAGGGCATCATGGTCATTCTAATAACAGCAACATATATAGATTTTGTCATATGATTTCCTATGCTCAAGTAATAAGCAATTCACAATGTCAAGTATGGTTCAAAAACTTCATTGGGAACTAACAAACTATAATCTCAGTCATCGAAGCAATTGCAATTTATCGTAACATCAGAAAGAGTCAATAATAGAGTTTTTCAACAAGCTCACATACTCAACTATCTCGTAGTCTCCCATAATTGCTAACACTCATGCAATACTTGTGGTTATAGAGTTCCAGCCGGACACTGAGAAAGATAGGGGCTTATTGTGTTGCCTCCCAACATATTCACCTTTAGGTGATGTCAACAATAATAGCCTATGTCAACTTACATCCAATTGGATATATGTATCATGATCTTTCAAACACGAGGAGCTTGCCAAAGGATAAAACGAAAAAGGGAAAGGTGAGCATCACCTTGACTCAAGCATAAAGTAAAACATAAAGTAAAAGATAGGCCCTTCGCAGAGGGAAGCAGAGGTTGTCATGCACGTTTAGGGTTGATGCATAAAGTCTTAGTGCAAAAGAATGTCACTTTATATTGCCCCTTGTATGTGGACCTTTATTATGCAGTCTGTCGCTTTTATTACTTCCACAACAAGTTCGTACAAAGCTTATTTTCTCCGCACTAATAAGTCATACATATTTAGAGAGCAATTTTTATTGCTTGCACCGATGACAACTTACTTAAAGGATCTTACTCAATCCATAGGTAGGTATGGTGGACTCTCATGGCAAAACTGGGTTTAAGGATAATTGGAAGCACAAGTAGTATCTCTACTTGGTGCAAGGAATTTGGCTAGCAAGAGGGGGAAAGGCAAGATCAACATGTTTGGAAGGTCAATGACAATATACTTTAACTGAGATGTCGGAAAACATAAACCATTACGTTGTCTTCCTTGTCCAACATCAACTCTTTTGGCATGTCATACTTAATGAGTGCTTCACAATCATAAAAGATGTCCAAGATAATATTTATATGTGAACCCCTCTTTCCTTATCACTTCCTATTAATTGCAACGATGACCAAGGCTACGTTCATCAACTCTCAACAATTTTTATGCCTCATCCTTTCTATGTGTGAAGTTCTCACTATCCATAAGATCAATATGAACTCTTTTGTTCTTTCTACTTTTCAAGATCATAGCAACATAGCAAAGCCCTTGACTCAACACTAATCTTTATTATAGATAGCACACGGACTTGATTACATAAAGAGATCACAATGCAAAACTCAAAACTACTTGATAACAAAAACTTCAAACTACTAGATCAAGATACTACTAAAAGGATCGAACTAAATAAAGCGGTAAAAATAGGAGTGTGATGGTCATACGGTACCGGGGCACCTCCCCCAAGCTTGGCAGTTGCCAAGGGGAGTGCCCATACCCATGTGATTATTTCCTCGGAGGTGATGGAGGTGGTGATGATGACGGTGGATAATCGCACATCGAGCATAAAAGCTCCTCCAACTTGCGGATAATGCCCTTGAGCCCAGCAATATGATCCTTCAACACAATATTCTCCTGTGTGAGATACTTGTTCTGTATGCGGGCTAACTCAATCATCTTGAAAGCTTCAATCTCTGTTGGAATGAAAAGGTTAGGTAAAGGTTGAGGGATGTCTTCTTCTTTCACCACCGAAGCTTGAACCTCCATGGCCTTCTTTATCCCTTCATCCTTGTTGATCTCTTCTGGTTCCTCTCTTTTCAACTCTATCTTCAATAACCAAGCATATTTGTCTTCGTTGTTGGAGGAGGGAGAAGTCATGGTGCTCTAAATCTGCAACAGAAACAGCTTGAAACAAAAACAGAGGATATTTGCATGATACGGTGGTCAAAACCTTCGAGATTGTATATAATGAATTTTTACCGACCAAAATACATAACATACAAGAAAATGGAGTCCGGGAGGCACACGAGGTGCCCACGAGATAGGGGGCGCGCCCTACAGGGGGGCGCGATCTCCTCTCTTGTGGGAGCCTCGTGTCCCTTTCGGACTACTTCTTTCTTCCTAAAATTCTTAAATAATACAAAACTGATAAAAATTGCCATTAGAGTTGTTTTGGAGTCGGTTTACTTACCGTACCACGTACCTATGCCTTTTCGGAGTCTGGAACATTCTGGAAAGTGTCTCTTATGTATTCCTCAGGGGTTATGGTTTCAATAATATTAGTTTCAACATTGATAGGATTACCCGAAATATAATGTTTAATTCTTTGACCGTTTACCACCCTCGGATTTGTGCCTTCGAAGTTGTTGATCTTTATAGCACCAGAACGATAGACCTCCTCGACAACGTAGGGACCTTCCCATTTTGAGAGAAGTTTTCCTGCAAAAAATCTTAAACGAGAATTGAACAATAACACATAATCTCCTACGCTAAACTCACGCTTTTGTATCCTCTTATCATGCCAGCGTTTGACTTTTTCTTTGAAAAGCTTGGCATTCTCATATGCCTGGGTTCTCCATTCATCAAGTGAGCTAATATCAAACAACCTCTTCTCACCGGCAAGTTTGAAATCATAATTGAGCTCCTTGATAGCCCAATATGCTTTATGTTCAAGTTCAAGAGGTAAATGACATGCTTTTCCATAAACCATCTTATATGGAGACATACCCATAGGATTTTTGTATGCAGTTCTATAGGCCCATAATGCATCATCAAGTTTTTTGGACCAATTCTTTCTAGATCTATTCACAGTCTTTTGCAAAATTAATTTGAGCTCTCAATTGCTCAACTCTACTTGACCACTGGACTGCAGGTGATAAGGAGATGCGATTCTATGATTGACATCGTACTTAGCGAGCATCTTACGGAAAGCACCATGAATAAAGTGTGAACCACCATCAGTCGTAAGATATCTAGGGACTCCAAACCTCGTAAAAATAACTTCTTTAAGCATTTTAATAGAAGTGTTATGATCAGCACTACTAGTTGGAATAGCTTCTACCCAATTACTAATGTATTCAACAGCAACTAGAATATGTGTATAACCATTGGAGGCAGGAAAAGGTCCCATATAATCAAAGCCCCAAACATCAAACGGCTCAATAACAAGAGAATAATTCATAGGCATTTCTTGACGTCTACTAATGTTACCTATTCTTTGACATTCATCACAAGATAAGACAAACTTACGAGCATCTTTGAAGAGAGCAGGCCAATAAAAACCAGATTGTAGTACCTTGTGTGCAGTTCTATCTCTAGCGTGGTGTCCTCCATAGGATTCAGAGTGACACTTGCATAGGATTTGTTCCTGTTCATGCTCAGGCACACAACGTCTAATAATACCATCTACTCCTTCTTTATAAAGGTGTGGATCATCCCAAAAGTAATGTCTTAAATCATAAAAGAACTTTTTCTTTTGCTGGTATGTGAAACTAGGCGGTATATATTTAGCAACAATGTAATTAGCATAATCAGCATACCAAGGAGCAGTACGAGAAGCATTGACAACCGCTAATTGTTTATCAGGAAAACTATCATTAATAGGCAATGGGTCATCAAGAACATTCTCTAACCTAGACAAGATGTCTGCAACAGGGTTCTCAGCTCCCTTTCTATCAATAATATGCAAGTCAAATTCTTGGAGCAAGAGAACCCATCTAATGAGTCTAGGCTTAGCATCTTTCTTTTCCATAAGATATTTAATAGCAGCATGATCAGTGTGAATAGTAACTTTGGAATCAACAATATAAGGTCTAAACTTATCACATGCAAACATAACTGCTAAGAACTCTTTTTCAGTAGTGGCATAATTTCTCTGGGCAGTATCAAGAGTCTTACTAGCATACTGGATAACATTCAATTTCTTATCGACTCTTTGTCCTAAAACAGCACCTACAGCATAATCACTAGCATCGCACATAATTTCAAAAGGTAAATTCCAATCAGGTGGCTGAACAATAGGTGCAGTGATCAAAGCTTTCTTAAGTGTTTCAAATGCTTCTACACAATCATCATCAAAGACAAAAGGAATATCTTTTTGCAATAAATTAGTCAGAGGCCTAGAGATTTTAGAAAAGTCCTTAATGAACCTCCTGTAAAAGCCGGCATGACCAAGGAAACTTCTTATACCTTTTATATCCTTGGGACATGGCATATTTTCAATAGCATCAACTTTGGCTTTATCAACTTCAATACCTCTCTCGGAGATCTTGTGCCCCAAGACAATGCCTTCATTAACCATAAAGTGACACTTTTCCCAATTCAGAACAAGACTAGTGTCTTCGCATCTCTGCAAAACTCGATCAAGGTTGCTCAAACAATCATCAAAAGAGGATCCATAGACGGAGAAGTCATCCATGAATACCTCACAAATCTTTTCACAAAAATCAGAAAATATAGCCATCATGCATCTTTGAAAGGCAGAAGGTGCATTACATAAACCAAAAGGCATACGTCTATAAGCAAAAGTACCAAAAGGGCAAGTAAAAGTAGTTTTAGATTGATCCTTTGCTGACGTAGGTATTTGAGAGAAACCAGAATAACCATCCAGAAAGCAAAAATGTGTGTGTTTGGATAGCCTTTCTAGCATTTGATCAATAAAAGGTAAAGGGTAATGATCTTTCTTAGTGGCTTTATTTAACTTATGGAAATCAATTACCATCCTATGGCCTGTAATAATTCTTTGCGGGATCAATTCATCTTTATCATTAGGAACAACGGTAATACCTCCCTTTTTAGGGACACAATGGACAGGGCTTACCCATTCACTATCTGCAACGGGACAAATAATACCTACCTCAAGGAGCTTTAGTATCTCCTATCTTACCACTTCCTTCATTTTGGGATTTAATCGTCTTTGAGGATCTCTAACTGTTTGGCATCTTTCTCCACTGAAATTTTGTGTTGACATAATGTGGGACTAATGCCCTTAAGATCATCCAGAGTATATCCAATAGCAGCTCGGTGCTTCTTCAGAGTTTTCAATAATATTTCTTCTTCTTTCTTTGAAAGGTTAGCACTAATAATAACAGGATATATTTCTTTTTCATCAACATAAGCATACTTAAGATTATCAGGTAAGGGTTTGAGTTCAAACACGGGATCACCCTTGGGTGGAGGGGGAGCCCCAAGAATTTCAACGGGAAGGTTATGTTTTAGTATAGGTTCTTGTTTAAGGAACACTTCATATATTTCTTCCCTTTCCTTCATAAACATATCATTTTCATGGTCTAACAAATAATGTTCTAACGGATCAGTTGGAGGAACAGCAATGGAAGCAAGACCAATAATCTCATCCTTACTAGGTGGTTCCCTTTCACGAGGTTGTCTACTAAACTTAGCAAAATTGAACTCATGAGACATACCATCTATGCCAACAGTGACGACCTTCCTTTTACAATTAATCTTAGCACTAGCAGTATTCAAGAAGGGTCTACCAAAAATAATGGGACAAAAATCATCTTGTGGGGAAGCAAGAACAAGAAAATCAGCAGGGTATTTAATCTTCCCACACAAGACTTCAACATCTCTAACAATCCCAATAGGTTTAATGGTGTCCCTATTACCAAGCTTAATAGTAACATCAATGTCTTCTAATTCAACAGGTGCAATATCGTGCATAATTTCTTTATAAAGATCATAAGGTATCGCACTAGCTCTAGCACCCATATCACATAAGCCATGATAACAATGATCTCCTATTTTAACAGAAATAACGGCGTGCCTACAACAGGTCTACGTGTCTTAGTATCGGGTCTAGCAATATTAGCAGTTTCACCCAAGAAAGAGATAACATGCCCATCTAAGTCCTCATCCAAGAGATCTTTAATCATAGCAATACCAGGTTCAACATTAATTTGCTCAGGAGGTGTATAGGTCCTAGTATTTCTCTTACGAACAACAGTCGAAGCTTTAGCATGATCTTTTATCCTAATAGGAAAAGGAGGTTTTTCGACATAAGTAGTAGGAATAATAGGATCACTATATGTAATAGTATTTTCTTCGACTGTAATAGGTGAAACTACTTTCACTTCAATAGGAGGATTATATTTAAACCACTTCTCTTTAGGGAGATCAACGTGAGTAGCAAAAGTTTCACAAAAAGTAGCTACTATCTCAGAGTCAAGTCCATACTTAGAGCTAAATCCACGGAAAGCATCGGTATCCATAAAAGATTTAATACAATCGAACTTAGGTGTCATACCTGACTCCTTACCATCGACGGAACCCCAATCTTCAGAGTTGCGTTTAATTCTTTCCAATAAGTCCCATTTGAAATCAATAGTCTTCAACATATAGGAGCCAGCACAGGAAGTATCGAGCAAGTTGCGATTATCAAGAGAAAGCCGAGCATAAAAATTCTGAATAATAATTTCCCGAGAGAGCTCATGATTGGGGCATGAATACAACATTGACTTAAGCCTCCCCCAAGCTTGAGCGATGCTTTCTCCTTCGTGAGGCCAGAAATTATATATGTAATTACGATCACGATGAACAAGATGCATAGGATAGAACTTCTGGTGAAATTCCAACTTCAATCGCTTATAATTCCAAGTTCTCGTATCATCACATAGCCTATACCATGTCATTGCATCTCCCTTCAAAGATAAAGGGAAGACCTTCCTTTTGACAACATCATCGGGGATACCTGCAAGCTTAAATAATCCACAAACTTCATCCACAAAGATAAGGTGTAAATCGGGATGCAATGTTCCATCTCCTGCAAAAGGATTAGCTAGCAGTTTTTCTATCATACCCGAAGGAATCTCAAAGTGAATATTTTCATGAAGTTCAGTAGGTTGAGGAGCATATATTTGATCTTCTGGTTGGGGTGAAGATACCCCAAACAAGCCCCTCAAAGGATTAGTTTCCATAGTGATAAGTAACAGAAAATTTCAGCACACTATATAAATGTTTCCTTACCAAGTTCCACTCACCAAAAGCGCTATGCTCCCCGGCAACGGCGCCAGAAAAGAGTCTTGATGACCCACAAGTATAGGGGATCTATCGTAGTCCTTCCGATAAGTAAGAGTGTCGAACCCAACGAGGAGCAGAAGGAAATGATAAGCGGTTTTCAGTAAGGTTTTCTCTACAAGCACTGAAATAGTAGGTGATAGATAGTTTTGTGATAAGATAAATAGTAATGAGAAAAAAGTAAATAAAGTAAATAAAGTGCAGCAAGGTGGCCCAATCCTTTAGGTAGCAAAGGATAAGCCTGGACAAATTCTAATAATGAAGAAGGAGCTCCTGAGGACACATTGGGAATTATCGTCAAGCTAGTTTTCATCACATTCATAAGATTCGCGTTCGGTACTTTGATAATTTGATATGTGGGTGGACCAGCACTTGGGTACTGCCCTAACTTGGACAAGCATCCCACTTATGATTAACCCCTATTGCAAGCATCCGCAACTACAAAAAGAAGTATTAAGGTAAACCTAACCACAGCATTAAGCGTATGGATCCATATCAGCCCCTAACGAAGCAACGCATAAACTAGGGTTTAAGCTTCTGTCACTCTAGCAACCCATCATCTACTTATTACTTCCCTATGCCTTCCTCTAGGCCCAAATAATGGTGAAGTGTCATGTAGTCGATGTTCACATAACACCACTAGCGGAAAGACAACATACATCTCATTAAAATATCGAACGAATACCAAATTCACTTGACTACTAATAGCAAGACTTCACCCATGTCCTCAGGAACAAACGTAACTACTCACAAAGCATATTCATGTTCAAAATCAGAGGAGTAATAATATGCATAAAGGATCTGAACATATGATCTTCCACCAAGTAAACCAATTAGCATCAACTACAAGGAGTAATCAACACTACTAGCAACCTACAAGTACCAATTTGTGGTTTTGATACAAGATTGGATACAAGAGATGAACTAGGGTTTTGAGAGGAGATGGTGCTGGTGAAGATGTTGATGGAGATTGACCCCCTCTCGATGAGAGGATCATTGGTGATGACGTTGGTGATGATTTCCCCCTCCCGGAGGGAAGTGTCCCTGGCAGAACAGCTCCGCCAGAGCCCTAGATTGATTCCGCCAAGGTTCCGCCTCGTGGCAGCGGAGTTTCGTCCTGTAAGCTTGCCCACGATTTTTCCAGGGTAAAAGTGATGATATAGCATAAGATGGACGCCGGAGGCCCACTAGGGGGCCCAGGAGATAGGAGGCACGCCCTACAGGGGGGCGCCCCCTGTCTCCTGGACAGGGTGTGGGCCCCCTGGCTTATTTCTTTCGCTCATAAATTCTTATTAAATCCAAAAAGTTGTTTCGTGGAGTTTCAGGACTTTTGGAGTTGTGTAGAATAGGTTTCCAATGTTTGCTCCTTTTCCAGCCAGAATTCCAGCTGCCGACATTCCCCCTCTTCGTGGTGAACCTTGTAAAATAAGAGAGAATAGCCATAAGTATTGAGATATAATGTGTAATAACAGCCCATAATGCAATAAATATTGATATAAAAGCATGATGCAAAATGGACGTATCACCTGCCATGTCGCTCCACCACAAAGTAACCATCAGGGGGCTGTCGGGAACTCAGGCCCATCACTACCCTGATGGAACCACCTGCCCCTTCAGCCCCCGTCTCTGAAACACTTGCGGGTACTCTATGAGCCGACCCAACTAATAGCCATAAGTATATACCCGTGATCACCTCCCGAGTGATCACGGACCGATAGTATAGCATGACAGACGGACAAGAATGTAGGGCCATAGATGATAAACTAGCATCCTATACTAAGCATTTAGGATGGAAGGTAAGGTATCAACAACTGTAGCAACAATGACAGGCTATGCAACAGAATAGGATTAACCGAAACAGTAACATGCTACAAGAAGGGGGCTTGCCAGGTTGCTCTGGCAAGAAGGAGGGGTCGTCAACTCCGTAGTCGAAAGGGGCAGCAACATCATCGGTCTCGTTGTCTACCGGAGAGAAGAGGGGGAAGATGTAACGCCCCGAGTCTGATGCGCCAGGTGTCTTCCAGTTATTCGTCGATGTTGCCATGTCATTTGCTTGCGTGTTGCACTTTGCCATGTCATCATGTGCATTTCATCTACATGTTCTTCAAAACTTGCATCCATCTGGGTTCTCCCAGCTCTCTTTGTTGTCCGTTCTAAGCACAGCCACACTCCCACATGCATCCCATGAGCAGGAGAAAAACGTTCTCGGAATGGTCCGAGATTTGCCAAGTGGCCTTGGTATATCACCGGTAGCCCGCTTGTCAAATTGCGTTCCATTTGGAGGTCGTTTGATACCCCCAACGGTTAACCGAGTTAACCAAAACCCCTCTCTCTTTGCAGCCTAGCGCCCCTTCACAACAGCCCAATAGCCCATCCAAACCCCCTCCATGCTCTCCATCGTTGGATCACGATCGTGTGGGCAAAAACCGCACCTCATTTGGACTCTCCTAGCTCCCTCTACCTATATATAAGCCCTCTCCCCCGAAATTCCGGATCAAATCCAACCCTAACCCTAGTCTCCACCTTCCTCTGTGCGCCGGACACGTCGGTTGCCGCCCCCTCGCCCAAACAATGCGCGCCACGTGTCCCGCCGGCCTCCTCCACCCGCGCCAGCCGCCTCCGGCCCACGAGCCCTGCTACGTCTTGAGCTTGCGTTGGTTTTCCTCAAAGAGGAGAGGGTGATGCAGCAAGTGTAGTGTAAGTATTTCCCCTCAGTTTTGAGAACCAAGGTATCAATCCAGTAGGAGGCTCCTCAAAAGTCCCACGCACCTACACAGACAAACTGAGAACTCGCAACCAACGCAATAAAGGGGTTGTCAATCCCTTCACGGCCACTTGCGAAAGTGAGATCTAATAAAGATAGTACGATAAGATAAATATATTTTTGGTATTTTATAATATAGATGCAAAAAGTAAAGATGCAAATAAAAGTAGATTGAAAGCAAATATGATAAGAGATAGACCCGGGGGCCATAGGTTTCACTAGTGGCTTCTCTCAAGACAGCATAAGTATTACGATGGGTGAACAAATTACTGTCGAGCAATTGATAGAAAAGCGCATAGTTATGAGATTATCTAGGCATGATCATGTATATAGGCATCACGTCCATAACAAGTAGACCGACTCCTGCCTGCATCTACTACTATTACTCCACACATCGACTGACTCCTGCCTGCATCTAGAGTATTAAGTTCATAAGAACAGAGTAACGCATTAAGCAAGATGACATGATGTAGAGGGATAAACTAATGCAATATGATATAAACCCCATCTTGTTATCCTCGATGGCAACAATACAATACGTGCCTTGCAACCCTTTCTGTCACTGGGTAAGGACACCGCAAGATTGAACCCAAAGCTAAGCACTTCTCCCATGGCAAGAAAGACCAATCTAGTAGGACAAACCAAACTGATAATTCGAAGAGACTTGCAAAGATAACTCAATCATACATAAAAGAATTCAGAGAAGATTCAAATATTATTCATAGATAAACTTGATCATAAACCCATAATTCATCGGATCTCGACAAACACCGCAAAAAGAGTTTACATCGAATAGATCTCCACAAGAGAGGGGGAGAACATTGTATTGAGATCCAAAAAGAGAGAAGAAGCCATCTAGCTAATAACTATGGACCCGTAGGTCTGTAGTAAACTACTCACAACTCATCGGAGGGGCAAGGATGTTGATGTAGAGGCCCTCCGTGGTTGATTCCCCCTTCGGCAGATTGCCGGCAAAGGCTCCAAGATGGGATCTCACAGATACAGAAGGTTACAGCGGTGGAAATTGTGTTTCGTGGTGCCCCTGGATGTTTTCGGGGTACGTAGGTATATATAGGAGGAAGAAGTATGTCGGTGGCCGCTCGAGGGGCCCACAAGACAGGGGGCGCGCCCTACAGGGGGGCGCGGCCTCCTCTCTCGTGGCTTCCTTGGAAGCTTCTTGACTTTCACTCCAAGCTCTCCGGATCACGTTCGTTCCAAAAATCACGCTCCTGAAGGTTTCATTCCGTTTGGACTCCGTTTGATATTCCTTTTCTTCGAAATACTGAAATAGGCAAAAAAGCAGCAATATGGGCTGGGCCTCCGGTTGGTAGGTTAGTCCCAAAAATGATATAAATGTGTAAAATAAAGCCCATAAACATCCAAAAGGGGTAATATAATAGCATGGAACAATCAAAAATTATAGATACGTTGGAGACGTATCAAGCATCCCCAAGCTTAATTCCTGCTCGTCCTCGAGTAGGTAAATGATAAAAAAGAAATTTTTGATGTGGAATGCTACCTAGCATAATTCATAATGTATTTTTCTTTATTGTGGCATGAATGTTCAGATCCAAATGAATACAAAATAAAATTTCATATTGACATAAGAAATAGTAATACTTCAAGCATACTAATCAAAGTAATCATGTCTTCTCAAAATAACATGGCTAAAGAAAGGTATTGCTACAAAATCATATAGTCTGGCTATTGCTCTATCTTCATCACACAAAGTATTTAATCATGCACAACCCCGATGACAAGCCAAGCAATTGTTTCATACTTTAATAATCTCAAACTTTTTCAACTTTCACGCAATACATGAGCGTGAGCCATGGACATAGCACTATATGTGGAATAGAATGGTGGTTGTGGAGAAGACAAAAAAGGAGAAGATAGTCTCACATCAACTAGGCGTATCAACGGGCTATGAATATGCCCATTAATAGATATCAATGTGAGTGAGTAGGGATTGCCATGCAACGGATGCACTAGAGCTATAAATATATGAAAGCTTAACAAAAGAGACTAAGTGGGTGTGCATCCAACTCGCTTGCTCACGAAGACCTAGGGCACTTTTGAGGAAGCCCATCAGTGGAATATACAAGCCGAGTTCTAAATTCCCACTAGTATATGAAAGTAACAACAAATGACATTCTCTAACATGAAGATCATGGTGCTAGTTTGAAGCACAAGTGTGGAAAAAGAGATAGTAGCATTGTCCCTTCTCTCTTCTTCTCTCATTTTTTTTCTTTTCTTTTTCTTTGGCCTTCTTTTTTTTCCTTTTTGGCCTTTCTCTTTTTTTTTCTTTTTTTTTCTTTTTGTAAAGTCCAAAGTCTCATCCCGACTTGTGGGGGAATCATAGTCTTCATCATCCTTTCCTCACTAGGACAATGCTCTAATAATGAAGATCATAACACTTTTATGGATTTACAACTCAAAGCTAGAACAAGATATGACTCTATATGAATGCCTCCGACGGTGTACCGGGATATGCAATGAATCAAGAGCGACATGTATGAAAATTATGAAGGTGGCCTTGCCACAAATACAATGTCAACTACATGATCATGCAAAAAGCAATATGACAAAAGTAATGTGTGGCATATGAAAGGAAAGTTGGAAAGTTGCATGGAAATATATCTCGGAATGGCTATGGAAATGCCATAATAGGTAGGTATGGTGGTTGTTTTGAGGAAGGTAAATGGTGGGTACATGGTACCGGCGAAAGTTGCACGGTACAAGAGAGAGGCTAGCAATGGTGGAAGGGTGAAAGGGTGCGTATAATCCATGGACTCAACATTAATCAAAAGAACTCATATACTTGTTGCAAAAATTTAGAAGTCATCAAAAACCAAAGCACTACGCGCATGCTCCTAGGGGGATAGATTGGTAGGAAAAGACCATCGCTCGTCCCCGACCGCCACCCATAAGGAAGACAATCAATAAATATAATTGTGCTCCAACTTCATCACAAAGCGGTTCACCATACGTGTATGCTACGGGGATCACAAACTTCAACACAAGCATTCTTTAAATTCATAATCACCCAACTAGCATGACTTTAATATCACTACCTCCATATCTCAAAATAATTATCAAGCATCAAGTTGATCATAGCATCCAATTCACTTTCTATGATAGTTTTTATTATACCCAACTTGGATGCTCATCATTCTAGGACCAACTTTAAAACCATAGCAAATACCATGTTGTTCTAAAAGACTCTCAAAATAATATAAGTGAAGCATGAGAGACTAGCAATTTCTTCAAAATTAAGACACCACCGTGCTCTAAAAGATATAAGTGAAGCACTAGAGAAAAAACTTATCAAGCTCAAAAGATATAAGTGGAGCACATAGAGTATTCTAGCAAATTCTAATCAAATAGGCTTCTCCCAAAAGGTGTGTACATCAAGGATGATTATGGTAAACTAAAAAGCAAAGACTAATATAATACACGACGCTCCAAGCAAAACACATATCATGTGGCGAATAAAAATATAGCTCCAAGTAAAGTTACCAATGAACAAAGACGAAAGAGGGGATGCCTTCCCAGGGCATCCCCAAGCTTAGGCTTTTGGCTATTCATGAATATCTTGGGGTGCCTTGGGCATCCCCAAGCTTAGGCTCTTGCCACTCCTTATTCCATAGTCCATAAAAGCTTTACCCAAAACTTGAAAACTTCACAACACAAAACTCAACAGGAAATCTTATAAGCTTCGTTAGTGAAAGAAAAGAAAACCACCACATAAGGTACTGCAATGAACTCATTCTTTATTTATTTTGGTGTTAAACCTACTGTATTCCAACTTCTTTATGGTTTATAAACTAATTTACTAGCCATAGATGCATTGATATAAGCAAACAACACACGAAAAACAGAATCTATCAAAAACAGAACAGTCTGCAGCAATCTGTAACTAACGCAA
Source organism: Triticum dicoccoides (assembly GCF_002162155.2). NCBI lineage: Eukaryota > Viridiplantae > Streptophyta > Magnoliopsida > Poales > Poaceae > Triticum > Triticum dicoccoides. Next base: position 309,876,528 of record NC_041383.1, on the reverse strand, counting down.
ACTTCTGAAACTCTAAAAATCCTACCAAAATAGGAAGTCCTGGACAATTTGTTTATTGAACAGAAGCAAAAAGAATCAACGCAAAATAACATTCATGTGATTTAACACAATTATATTCGTGCGTGCAAAGTTTCTGTTTTTCAGCAGAATCAAATCAACTATTATCGTAGGTTATCCTATAGGTTCTACTTGGCACAGACACTAATTAAAAGATAAAAACACATCTAACCAGAAGGTAGATGCAAGATTTATTAATAAACAGGAGCAAAAACAAAAAACATAAATAAAATTGGGTTGCCTCCCAACTAACGCTATTGTTTAACGCCCCTAGCTAGGCATAAAAGCAAGGATAGATCTAGCGAGTGCCATCTTTGGCACTAAATTCATAAGTAGCACGCATGATAGATTCATAAGGTAATTTGACTTTCTTTCTTGGAAAGTGCTCCATGCCTTTATTTAAGGGAAATTGGAATCTAATGTTCCCTTCCTTCATATCAATAATCGCACCAATCGTTCTAAGGAAAGGTCTACCAAGAATAATAGGGCAAGAAAGATTGCAATCTATATCAAGAACGATAAAATCTACGGGCACCAAATTTCTATTTGCAACAATAGGAACATCATTGATCCTTCCCATAGGCTTTTTAATGGTGGAATCCGCAAGGTGCAAATTTAAAGAGCAATCATCAAGATCATGGAAACCTAGAATATCACACAAAGTTTTCGGAATCGTGGAAACACTAGCACCCAAATCACACAAAGCAAAACACTCAAAATCTTTAATTCTAATCTTTATAGTAGGTTCACACTCATCATTAAGTTTTCTAGGTATAGAAACTTCCAAAATAAGTTTTTCATCATAAGATTGCATCAAGGCATCAACAATATGTTTGGTAAAAGCTTTGTTTTGACTATAAGCATGAGGAGAATTAACAACAGATTGCAACAAGGAAATACAACCTTTTAAAGAGAAATTATCATAATCAAATTCCTTGAAATCCGAGATAGAAGGTTCAATATTATTAGAAGTTGAGGATTCTCCAATCTCACTTTTACCAAATTTAGCATTAAGATCTAAAGACTCTGAATTCTTGGGACGCCTTCTAGGCAAAGTTGATTCATCATCAGTCCCATAATCATAAAAATTCATATTGCAAAACATAGATCTAATCAGAGACGCATCAATAACTTTAAGATCCTCATCATTATTTTCACGGAAACTAGAAGAACACGCTTTTATAAAGCTTTCTTTTTTAGCACGCAATCTAGCGGTTCTTTCCTTGCACTCGTCAATGGAAATTCTCATTACTTTGAGAGACTCATTGATATCATGCTTAGGAGGGGAATATCTAATTTTAAGATAATCAACATCAAGCGAAAGTCTATTAACGTTCCTAGCCAAATCATCAACTTTGAGCAATTTTTCTTCAAGCAAAGCATTAAAATTCTTTTGAGAAATCATAAATTCTTTCACACTATTCTCAAAATCAGAGGGCATCTTATTAAAATTACCATAAGAATTATTGTAGGAATTTCCATAATTATTAGAGGAATTACTAGGGAACCGTCTAGCATTAAAATTTCCTCTATAAGCATTGTTTCCAAAACTATTCCTACCAACAAAATTCACATCCATAGATTCATTATTATTCTCAATCAAGGAAGACAAAGGCATATCATTAGGATCAAGAGGAGTATTTTTAGTAGCAAACATCTTCATAAGTTCATCCATCTTTCCACTCAAAACATTGATTTCTTATATAGCATGCACTTTTTTACTAGAAGATCTTTCGGTGTGCCATTGAGAATAATTATCCATAATATTATCAAGAAGTTTTGTAGCATCTCCTAATGTGATTTCCATAAAGGTGCCTCCCGCGGCCGAATCTAAGAGATTTCTAGAAGCAAAGTTCAAACCGGCATAAAATTTTTGTATGATCATCCATAAATTCAAACCATGAGTAGGGTAATTGCGAAGCATTAATTTCATTCTTTCCCAAGATTGGGCAACATGCTCATGATCAAGTTTTTTAAAATTCATAATATCATTCCGAAGAGTGATGATCTTAGCAGGAGGAAAATACTTAGAGATAAAAGCATCTTTGCACTTGTTCCAAGAATCAATACTATTTTTAGGCAAAGATGAAAACCAAACTTTAGCACGATCTCTAAGTGAAAACGGAAATAACTTCAATTTGACAATATTGTTATCCGTATCAGTCTTCTTTTGCATATCACACAAATCAACAAAATTCTTTAGATGTGTAGCGGCATCTTCACTAGGAAGGCCGGCAAATTGATCTTTCATAACAAGATTTAGCAAAGTGGTATTGATTTCACAAGACTCAACATCATTAAGAGGAGCAATCGGAGTACTAAGGAAATTATTATTATTGGTATTCGAGAAATCACACAATTTGGTATTATCTTGCGCCATGGCAACAAGTAATCCAACACACAAGCAAACAGAAAAACGACAAGCAAGAAAGAGAGGAGGAGATTGGGAAAGAGAGGGCGAATAAAATGGCAAGGGTGAAGTGGGGGAGAGGAAAACGAGAGGCAAATGGCAAATAATGTAAATGCGAGGGAGATGGATTTGTGATGGGTACTTGGTATGTCTTGACTTGAGCGAAGACCTCCCCGGCAACAGTGCCAGAAATCCTTCTTGCTACGTCTTGAGCTTGCGTTGGTTTTCCTCGAAGAGGAGAGGGTGATGCAGCAAGTGTAGCGTAAGTATTTCCCTCGGTTTTTGAGAACCAAGGTATCAATCCAGTAGGAGGCTCCTCAAAAGTCCCACGCACCTACACAAACAAACTAAGAACTCGCAACCAACGCAATAAAGGGGTTGTCAATCCCTTCACGGCCACTTGCGAAAGTGAGATCTAATAAAGATAGTAAGATAAGATAAATATATTTTTGGTATTTTATAATATAGATGGAAAAAGTAAAGAGGCAAATAAAAGTAGATTGAAAGCAAATATGATAAGAGATAGACCCGGGGGCCATAGGTTTCACTAGTGACTTCTCTCAAGATAGCATAAGTATTACGGTGGGTGAACAAATTACTATCGAGCAATTGATAGAAAAGCGCATAGTTATGAGATTATCTAGGCATGATCATGTATATAGGCATCACGTCCATAACAAGTAGACTGACTCCTGCCTGCATCTACTACTATTACTCCACACATCGACCGACTCCTGCCTGCATCTAGAGTATTAAGTTCATAAGAACAGAGCAACGCATTAAGCAAGATGACATGATGTAGAGGGATAAACTCATGCAATATGATATAAACCCCATCTTGTTATCCTCGATGGCAACAATACAATACATGCCTTGCAACCCTTTCTGTCACTTGGTAAGGACACCGCAAGATTGAACCCAAAGCTAAGCACTTCTCCCATGGCAAGAAAGACCAATCTAGTAGGCCAAACCAAACTGATAATTCGAAGAGACTTGCAAAGATAACTCAATCATACATAAAAGAATTCAGAGAAGATTCAAATATTATTCATAGATAAACATGATCATAAACCCACAATTCATCGGATCTCGACAAACACCGCAAAAAGAGTTTACATTGAATAGATCTCCACAAGAGAGGGGGAGAACATTGTATTGAGATCCAAAAAGAGAGAAGAAGCCATCTAGCTAATAACTATGGACCCGTAGGTCTGTAGTAAACTACTCACAACTCATCGGAGGGGCAATGATGTTGATGTAGAGGCCCTCCGTGGTTGATTCCCCCTCCGGCAGAGTGCCGGCAAAGGCTCCAAGATGGGATCTCGCGGATACAGAAGGTTACAGCGGTGGAAATTGTGTTTCGTGGTGCCCCTGGATGTTTTCGGGGTACGTAGGTATATATAGGAGGAAGAAGTACATCGGTGGCCGCCCGAGGGGCCCACGAGACAGGGGGCGCGCCCTACAGGGGGGCGCGGCCTCCTATCTTGTGGCTTCCTCGGAAGCTTCTTGACTTGCACCCCAAGCTCTCCGGATCACGTTCGTTCCAAAAATCACGCTCCCGAAGGTTTCATTCCGTTTGGACTCCATGATATTCCCTTTCTTCGAAATACTGAAATAGGCAAAAAAAAATAGCAATATGGGATGGGCCTCCGGTTAGTAGGTTAGTCCCAAAAATGATATAAATGTGCAAAATAAAGCCCATAAACATCCAAAAGGGGTAATATAATAGCATGGAACAATCAAAAATTATATATACGTTGGAGACGTATCAAGCCTAGGTCGGGCCCTCCTGACCCGCGCGTCGCCATCCACCGCCCGCGCCTCCCCGCGCACTCGTCCCCGCCGGTCCCGCCGCTCCTCGCCGCCGTCCACCTCCATGCCGCGCCCGCTGCCTCGCCGATCTCCGCCCATGCCCCGCCGCCTTGCTGGTTGCCGCCCGCGCCAGCCTCCTGCGCCGCTGCCCGCCCGCTCGTCGCTGGCCCCGGCTCCGGCCAGATCCGGCGAGCCCCCGGCCGGATCCGTCCTCCCCCGCCTTGCCGGACTTCTCCCCGACTCGCCGGACTTCTCCACGCCCAACTCCGACCGACCTCGGTTCACGTGCATCCGGTCAAACCCTAGATCTGGAGTGGTATGTTTTTTCCAAGTCCCGAAATTCCTATCTCATGTGCACTTGTTCATCATGCCATATCTCCATGCTCATAGCTCCAATTTGCGTGCATAATATGTCAAAATGTTCACCTCTTGATGATCTACATGATAGTTGCATTTGCATTCATGTTGCTGCTCATATTGATGCCTTAATATTCATTGCAAAACTGCTAAGTGACATGAACTGCTGGAATCTGCTAATTGTTAACATCATGTATGCATCTTGTGAGTGCTATAACTTTGTCATTGTTGATCCTATGATGATGATCTTGATATTCACATGTTTTGCTCTTCATGCCCTACATGTTGGAGTACTCTGCATTCATGTTAGGGTGCATCTTGGTATCTTAGTCTCTGTTGCAAAAGTGCATGTTGTTGTTAACTGCTGAAAACTGTTGTAACTTGCCTATTTGTCATTTTGATATCTTTTTGTGTGATTTTCTTTTGAGCATCATGTCTACATGCTTTAAGAGCATAATCGTACCATATTTACAGTGGTGCAATCCATATATTTTGATGCACGCTGTAGTGAGTGCAACAATCTCGTGAATTGGGCAACTCGCTGTTAATGTTCTGTCAATGCTGAATCTGTAATATCATGATGCCATGTTTGCTTGATGCTTCCAATTAATCCATGCATAATCTGGAGATGCTTAGTTGACATGTTTTGATTTCCATGTTATGCTCTATCATTACAGGCCATTTGATGCCTCATATATGTCGTGTAGAATGTGTTTTCATTGCCATGAACATGCATATATGTTGTTCCAGTTTTCTGTTAACTTCATGATGCCATGTTGTGAGCTTGATAGTAATTATTCCATGCCTCTTTTGGAGATTCTGCAATTTCATGATTTGAAGTATGCTAAGGGCGCTCTGTTCACATGCCATGTTTGATAATTTTGGATATCATATGTCTCTTTTCCATGCTTGCATACATGCTATGTTGATGTTGCAGTTTTACACTTGCTAAAACTGTTTCAACATTCAATCTTGTCATGTTGGTTCCCACTAATCCATGAGTCATATGCATATGATGCCCTGATGTTATTTGCTCTTTGGTATGTGTAATTTGATGCCATGTCCTTATTTGCTATGTACAGTTGCTATAGAATCTTTGTTTCATGCCTCCAACATGCCATCATATTAACTCTGCTCATGTATATGCTCCTGTGTTATAAAGTTGCATTTTGCATTGATCATATTGGTTTAATCTTGATGCCTATGAACCTAAACCATAATTATATTTGAAGTATGTTATCTGCACATGAAGTTCATGTCAAGTTTGTGTTCATATGATTCCTGTAGCATGTTGTTTTCATGGTTGCAAAGTGCCTAGTTGTTGTTCTGGGCAGATTGTTATATCTTGTTTGGAGTGTATGTGTTCCACCGTTGCTCCGTTTTGAGCATGTTCTATATGACACTTGCTTAGAATTGCATGTAGCTTCATATTATCATGCTGCATCCATGATTTGAGTGTGTTTTCTTGATGTTTGAATGCATTTTGCATCAATGCCATGTTTAACTTGTTTTGCTCATATCTTCTAGGCCGTAGCTCCGAATTAAATGAACTTTATATGTAACTTCACTAGTATTTCATGTAGATCATCATGGTGCATATTAACTTGCTATTTAACTACTTGAACATAAGGTTTATTCATATCTGGACCAATTTCGAAATTTGCATATGGGGACTTACCGGATTTGTTATATGTTGTTCAGGCCTCATTTAAACTTGCTTTGATGTGTTGTTCTTGTATGCATCATTTCTTGCCATGAGTAGCATCATATAGCATTTGTCATGCATTATACTTGGTTGAGCATCATGTCATGTTTATGTGTTGTGTGTTTACCGTGTTGTTTGCTTCTTTTCGGTTGTGCCTCTTCTTGATAGTTCCTGTTTCGTTGCGATCGTGAGGTTCGACTACGCTTGGTTCGTCTCCGCCCGTTCATCTTCTTCATGGACTCGTTCTTCTCCCTAGCGAGATTCCAGGCAAGATGAGCGTTACCCCGGATCTCACTACTATCATTGCTATGCTAGTTGTCTCGATGCTATCGCTATGTCGCGCTTCCTACCACTTGTTTTTCAAGCCTCCCAAATTGCCATGTCAGCCTCTAACCTTTTCACCCTTCCTAGCAAACCGTTGTTTGGCTAAGTTACCGCTTTTGCTCAGCCCCTCTTATAGCATTGTTATTTGCAGGTGAAGTTGAAGATTGCTCCATGTTGGAACATGATTATGTTGGGATATCACAATATCTCTTATTCAATTAATGCATCTATATACTTGGTAAAGGGTGGAAGGCTCGGCCTTATGCCTGGTGTTTTGTTTCACTCTTGCCACCCTAGTTTCCGTCATACCGGTGTTATGTTCCTTGATTTTGCGTCCCTAACACGGTGAGGGGTATGGGATTCTCTTGATAGTTCGCTTTGAATAAAACTCCTCCAGCAAGGCCCAACCTTGGTTTTACATTTGCCTAACAACCTAAACATTTCCCTTGGGAGTTATAAACTCAAGGGTCATCTTTATTTAACCCCCCCCCCCGGCCAGTGCTCCTCTGAGTGTTGGTCCAAACGGGGCAACCTGCGGGGCCACCTCGGGGAAACTTGAGGGCTGGTTTTACTCGTAGCTTGACCTATCCGTTGTGCCCTGAGAACGAGATATGTGTAGCTCCTATAGAGATTTGTCAACACATTCAGGCAGTCTTGCTGGTTTTATTTACCATTGTCGAAATGTCTTGTGCACCGAGATCCCGAGTCTGATCGGATGCCCCGCGATGGAGGATTGTCTCGGCGGATCATGAGCTTATAATGGGCTAAGTTGGGACACCCCTGCAAGGTTTAAACTTTCGAGAGTCGTTCCCGCGTTTATGTGGCACATGGGAATTTTTTAATATCCGGTTGTAGAGAACTTGACACCATACTCGAATTAAAATACCCAACCGCGTGTGTAACCGTGATGGTCTCTTTTCGAGTGGGTTGAGAAGAGAACACGGTGGTGTTATGTTTGAACGTAAGTAGTTCAGGATCACTTCTTGATCATTACTAGTTTGCGACCGTTTGCATAGCTTCTCATCTTATTCTTGTATTCGTAAGTTAGCCACCATATCATGCTTAGTCGATGCTGCAACCTCACCACTAATCCATTACATACCCTTTAAGCTTTGCTAGTCTTGATACCCATGGTAATGGGATTGCTGAGTCCTCGTGGCTCACAGGTTACTACAACAACAGTTGCAGGTACAGGTAATGCGATGGTCATGACACGAGAGCGATGTTTACTTGTTTTGGAGTTCTTCTTCTACTTCTCCTACCTTCAGGGGATAGGTTCCTGGTCGGCAGCCTGGGCTAGCAAGGTGGATGTCGTTTGAGTTTATGTTTGTGTTTCATCCGTAGTCAGATGTTGCTCTTATGTATGATGTTGTTGTATTCATGTGGTATTGTATGCCTCTTGTATGTATCCCCAACTATTATATAATGGTACGATGTAATGATATCCACCTTGCAAAAGTGTCTCCAATATGCGCTTCTATCCTTGGTGGGACCTTCGAGTTCCTTTAGGATAGGGTTGCATATTGGGCGTGACAAGTTGGTATTAGAGCCTCGACCGACCATAGGAGCCCCTTGTTTGATCGTGTAGCTTGGCCGTTGTTGAGTTTAGAAGAAAACTGTTTTCAGAGTCTAGTTATATCGGAGAGTAGGAATTCTTTTTACTCTTCGCTCTGGTGAGAACTCTTGACATAGGTGTTTTGACTTACTCCTCTTCCCCTCCAAATTTTTCTTTAGGATCACGCGATTAGATTTCCGATTGTTGTGTGTCAGCTCTTTTCATCCGGTGCATTTCTCGTCAAGTTGACTCGAGCCTCTTCATCTTTGCCAAGTTGAATCCTCGGGTGTTTTATTTTCCCACCCGCCCACCCTTTTTCTTCTCGGAGCCAGAGTCCGTAATCGAGTATCCATCCTACTCGTACAAAGCCTTGGCATTCTTTCCTCAATTATTTCAACCGCTGATTTTTTATTCAAGTTATTCATCGGTTCCCCTTCCAAGTTGCCTTTGTTTTCCCGCCCTCCCACCCCTTTTTTCTTCCCGGAGTCCGAGTCTCTATTCGAGCGTCAATTTCATTCGTGTGGAGCCTCCTCAGTCTTTCCTCAATCATTTCAACCGGTGAATTCTTGTCAAGTTCATCATTGATTCGTCTTGTTTTCTTTCCGGTGGATTCAATTCAAGTTTTTCAGTGTTGATCGTATTATTTTCCTTGGATAAAGTGCTTTCCATGCTCGTTCGCCTCTCACCAGTTTATCCTTCCGGAGTGCTCAAGACACCTCAGGAGATTCGTCTGTGTTCCAATTAATTCGAGGTTGTCACCTCATTCAAATATTTCAATTGTTTCGGTGCATCATCCATCTCTTCAACAATCCATTTCCACCGGTGTTTATTTTTAGTGGGCCATAACCCACAGGTCTTTTCCGAGGATCTTACCTAACTCTTCTAATTATTCCAGAGCCATTCCCAATTCTTTTCAAAGTGTGACGTAAGAATGGATTCCATCAGTCACATGCCTTCTCCAAGATCGCTTTCATATTCTTTACATTGCTGGCTCAACCACTTAGCTTTCCATTTCTCAGAGTATCTTAGTAATTTTGGTGGAGTTTCTCGTCGTCATTTGAAGATTGAGGAAGAGTATCTCTTAAATTTTGTCTATTCTCTCGAAGACTCGCGGTTCTAGTTTCTTGTTATCCTCTCGAATTATTCCATTTGTCAGATATTCTTTTCTTACCCATCCGGAGTATGCCATGAGCTGTTTTCTGTTTCATTTCACCGGAGGCGATCATTCCAGAAGAATTCTTCGTCCACACATTCCAGCTGTCGTTCTCTAATCATCCCGACGCGTCTGTCAAGTACTCTTTCATCAGCTCATGATCTCTTTGTTCTTTTGCATCTAAATCCCCTCAAGCATATTTGTTCTTCTAATTCTTCCCGGTGATTCATTCTCTTTCATCAGTCATTTTCGAATTCTTACAGTGGTTCCTTCAGATTCCTTTTCCTTTGTTATCATATTAATTCACTCGTTCTTTCAAATCCTACTGGTGGTTCATTGAAGACCTTCCTCAAGGTTGCGCCATATACTCCTCAATCCTTTTCAAGGGGAATAAGTTGCATGCCAAGTCCGGTTGTCATCAATTAAATTTGATGAGGATAAGCACAACATAATTCTTATTCTTATTTCATCGTGGTCAAGTAATTCCTTCCTTCGGAGATTGTTCATGATGAATAATCTCTCGGTTCTAAGTGTTTTCATCTTTTCTTTTCTGGAGTTCAAATTTCCTCGGACTTCTCGTCGGAACCTCCATCTAAATCACCGCAAGGCTTTAGTCTTATTCTTTCATCCTTCATTCTATCTCATCATCCTTTTGTCACCGGAGTTCTTCATGGTGGTTCTTCATGATTTAGTTCATTCTTCAAGAGTTCATCAAGATTTTGTTGGAGGAGTTCAAGTATCTTTTCTTCTCACATCTCGAAGTGCAAATAATTCTTCGTTTTCTTCTAAAGTGGAGTTTTGCATTTCTTTGTTCTTCTCAACTATTCAGACATTTGGTTGTGGTATAATTTCACTTCAAGTTTTGAGATGTTTTTGATAAGTCCACAACAAGCTTATTCTTTTGTTGTTGATTTCTCAACAACTCCGTTTAATCCTCCCTTCTAAGGATGCTATCAAATTCGTGGTGGAAGTTGTTGTTCTCTCATCCGTTCTTTTCATTCCATTCTTTCAATCCTTCCGTAGGCATTGCGTTGTTCATCTCGGCAAGTGTCATTCCATCTTGTGAAGTTCATGTTCTATTCCTTCCATTTTTCAGCCGGAGTGTTGCCGAAATTCTTTCGTTCTTATTCCTTTTCCATCTTCTTTAACCAGAGTGGTTTCAGAGTCTATCTTATTCCTTGAGCTTTTGAGTCTTGTCATAGTCGTCCTTTCTTCTTTTCTACCCGAGTGCTCTCAATCTTGTTCATGTTTTCTCTTGCACTCTTACTTCAACTCTTCCTCTTTCTCTTCCGTCTCGTTCCTAAGATCTCGGGACGAGATCTTCTGTTAGTGGAGGAGAGTTGTAACGCCCCGAGTCCGATGCGCCAGGTGTCTTCCAGTTATTCACCGACGTTGCCATGTCATTTGCTTGCGTGTTGCACTTTGCCATGTCATCATGTGCCTTTCATCTACATGTTTTTCAAAACTTGCATCCGTCTGGGTTCTCCCGGTTCTCTCCGTTCTCCGTTCTGAGCACAGTCACACTCACACATGCATCCCATCGCCCCTCTCAGACCTTGTTTCGTGAGCGGGAGAAAAACATTATTGGAATGAGCCGAGATTTGCCGAGTGGCCTTGGTATATCACCGGTAGCCTGCCTATCAAATTTCGTTCCATTTGGAGGTCGTTTAATGCCCCAATGGTTAACTGAGTAAACCGAAACCCCTCTCTCTTTGCAGCCCAGCAGCCCAGCACCCCTTCACAATAGCCCAATAGCCCATCCAAACCCCCTACATGCTCTTCATCGTTGGATCACAATCGTGCGGGCGAAAACTGCACCTCATTTGGACTCTCTTAGCTCCCTCTACCTATATATAGGCCCTCTCCCCCAAAATTTCGTATCAAATCCACCCCTAACCCTAGTCTCCACCTTCCTCCGCACGCCGGACACGTCCGCCGGCGCCGGACGCGTCCGCCGCCGCCCTCTCGCCCAACCAACGTGCACCACGTGTCCCGCCGGCCTCTTCCACCCGCGCCAGCCGCCTCTGGCCCGTGAGCCCGAGTCGAGCCCTCCTGGCCCGCGCGCCGCCAGCCACCACCCACGCCTCCTCGCACACTCGTCCCCGTCGGTCGCGCCGCTCCTCGCTGCCATTCGCCTTCGCCCCGCGCCCCGCCGCCTCGCTGGTCGCGCCCGCTCCCGCCGCCTGCGTCGTCGCCCACCCGCTCGTCGCCGGCCCCAGCTTCGGCCAGACCCGGTGAGGCCTCGACCGGATCCGTCCTCCCTCGCCTCGTCGGAATTCTCCACGCCCAACTCCAGCCGACCTCGGTTCACATGCATCTGGTCAAACCCTAGATCTGGAGTGGCATATTTTCTCTTTTCTCCAAGTCCTGAAATTCCTATCTCATGTGCACTTGCTAATCATGCCATATCTCCATGATCATAGCTCCGATTTGCATGCATAATATGTCAAAATGTTCATCTCTTGATGCTCTAAATGATAGTTGCACTTGCATTCATGTTTTTGTTCATATTGATGCCTTAATCTTCATTGCATAACTGCTAAGTGACATGAGCTGCTGAAATATGCTGATTGTTAACATCATGTATGCATCTTGTGAGTGCTATAACTTTGTCACTGGTGATCCTATGATGATGATCTTGATATGAACATCTTCTTCTCTTCATGCTCTACATGTTGGTGTGCTTTGCATTCATGTTAGGGCGCATCTTGGTATCTTAATCTCTGTTGCAAAAGTGCATGTTGCTGTTAACTACTGAAAACTATTGTAACTTGCCTATTTTTCATTTTTATATCTTTTTGTGTGATTTACTTTTGAGCATCATGTATACATGCTTTAGGAGCATAATCATGCCTTAATTACAGGGGCGCAATCCATTTATTTTGATGTGCATTGTAGTGAGTGCAACAAGCTTGTGAAGTGGACTACTTGATGTTAATGTTCTGTCAATGCTGAATCTGTAATATCATGATGCCATGTTTGCTTGTTGCTTGGAATTAATCCATGCGTAATCTGGAGATGCTTAGTTGACATGTTTGGTGTCCATATTATGCTCTATTATGCCATACTTTTTTATGCCTCATATATGTCCTGTAGCATGTGTTTTCATTGCCATGAACATGCCTATATGTTGTTCCAGTATTCTGTTAACTTCATGATGCCATGTTGTGAGCTTGATAGTAATTATTGCATGCCTCTTTTGGAGATGCTCCAGTTTCATGATTTGAATTATGCTAAGATTAATCTGTTCATTGCCATGTTTGATAATTTTGGATATCATATGCCTCTGTTTCATGCTTGCAAACATGCTATGCTGATGTTGCTGTTTTACACTTGCGGTTTCAACTTTCAATCTTGTCATGTTGGTTCCCGCTAATCCATGAGACATATGAATATGATGCCACGATGTTATTTGCTCTTTGTTATATGTACTTTGATTCCATACCCTTGTCTGCTATGTATAGTTATTGTAAGATCTTTGTTTCATGCCTCCAACATGCCATCATATTAACTCTGCTCATGTATATGCTCCTGTGTTATAAAGTTGTATTTTGCATTGATCATATTGGTTTAATCTTGATGCCTATGAACCTGAAACTTACTTATATTTGAAGTATGTTATATGTACATGAAGTGCATGTCAAATTTGTGTTCACATGATTCCTGTAGCATGTTGTTTTGATGGTTGTAAAGTGCCTAGTTGCTGTTTTGGGCAGATTGTTGTTATTTCTTGTTTGGAGTGTATGTGTTGCACCGTTACATCCGTTTTGAGCATGTTCTATATGAAACTTGCTTAAAATTGCATGTAGTTTCATATTATCATGTTGAATCCATGCTTTGATTGTGTTTTCTTGATGTTTGAATGCATTTTGCATCAATGCCATGTTTAACTTGTTTTGCTCATATCTTCTAGGTCGTAGCTCCGAATTAAATGAACTTTATATGTAACTTGACTAGAATTTCGTGTAGATCTTCATGGTGAATCTTAACTTGCTGCTTAACTATTTGAACATAAGGTTTATTCAGATCTGGACCAATTTCGAGATTTTCATATGGGACTTACCTGATTTGTTATATGTTGTTCTGGCCTCATTTAAACTTGCTTTGATGTGTTGTTCTTGTATGCATCATATCTTGCCATGAGTAGCATAATATAGCCTTTGTCCTGCATCATACTTCGTTGAGTATCATCTCATGTTTATGTGTTGTGTGTTTACCATGTTCTTTGCTTCTTTCTGGTTGTGCTTCTTCTCGATAGTTCTTGTTTCATTGCGATCGTGAGGATTCGTTCGACTACGCTTGGTTCATCTTCGCCCGTTCATCTTCTTCATGGACTCCTTCTTCTTCCTAGCGGGATTTCAGGCAAGATGACCGTTACCCTGGATCTCACTACTATCATTGTTATGCTAGTTGTCTCGATGCTATCGCTATGTCGCGCTTCCTACCACTTATTTTTCAAGCCTCCCAAATTGCCATGTCAGCCTCTAACCTTTTCACCCTTCCTAGCAAACCGTTGTTTGGCTAAGTTACCACTTTTGCTCAGCCCCTCTTATAGTGTTGTTACTTGCAGGTGAAGTTGAAGATTGGTCCATGTTGGAACATGATTATGTTAGGATATCACAATATCTCTTATTTAATTAACACATATATATACTTGGTAAAGAGTGGAAGGCTCGGCCTTATGCCTGGTGTTTTGTTCCACTCTTGTCGTCCTAGTTTCCATCATACCGTTGTTATGTTCCTTGATTTTGCGTCCCTAACACGGCGAGGGGTATGGGACCCTCTTGGCAGTTCGCTTTGAATAAAACTCCTTCAGCAAGGCCCAACCTTGGTTTTCCACCTTGGTTTTCCATTTGCCTAACAACCTAAACCTTTCCCTTGGGAATTATAAACCCGAGGGTCATCTTTATTTAACCCCCCCCCCGGGGGGGCAGTGCTCCTATGAGTGTTGGTCCGAACTGGGCAACCTGCGGGGTCACCTCGGGGAAACTTGAGGGCTGGTTTTACTCGTGGCTTGACCTATCCGTTGTGCCCTGAGTACGAGATATGTGCAGCACCTATCGAGATTTGTCGGCACATTCGGGCAGTCTTGCTGGTTTTGTTTTACCATTGTCAAAATGTCTTGTGTACCGGGATCCCGAGTCTGGTCGGATGTCCCGCGATGGAGGATTGTCTCCGCGGATCGTGAGCTTATGATTGGCTAAGTTGGGACACCCATGCAGGGTTTAAACTTTCGAGAGCCGTGCCCGCGGTTATGTGGCAGAAGAGAATTTTTTTAATATCCGGTTGTAGAGAACTTGACACCAGACTCGAATTAAAATACCCAACCGCGTGTGTAACCGTGATGGTCTCTTTTCGAGTGAGTTGAGAAGAGAACACGGTGGTGTTATGTTTGAACGTAAGTAGTTCAGGATCACTTCTTGATCATTACTAGTTTGCGACCGTTTGCATAGCTTCTCATCTTATTCTTGTATTCGTAAGTTAGCCACCATATTATGCTTAGTCGATGCTGCAACCTCACCACTTATCCATTCCATACCCTTTAAGCTTTGCTAGTCTTGATACCCATGGTAATGGGATTGCTGAGTCCTCGTGGCTCATAGATTACTACAACGACAGTTGCAGGTACAGGTAATGCGACGATCATGACGCGAGAGCGATGTTTACTTGTTTTGGAGTTCTGCTTCTGCTTCTCCTATGTTCAGGAGATAGGTTCCTGGTCGGCAGCCTGGGCTAGCAGGGTGGATGCCGTTTGAGTTTCTATTTGTGTTTTATCCGTAGTCGGATGTTGCTCTTATGTATGATGTTGTTGTATTCATGTGGCATTGTATGCCTCTTGTATGTATCTCCAACTATTATATAATGGTACTATGTAATGATATCCACCTTGCAAAAGCGTCTCCAATATGCGCTTCTATCCTTGGTGGGACCTTCGAGTTCCTTTAGGATAGGGTCGCATATTGGGCGTGACAGAAGAAACAATAAATATAATGCAAACATAAGCATGACGATGCATGACATGACAAAGAGTGGTGCTAGGTGTGCCCTAACATGGTAGTAGGTGTTACCGGTGAAGGGAGGAAACATCCGGGAAAGTATCCCCCGGTGTTTTGCGTTTTCGGACAGATGAACCGGAGGTGAAATGTTGCAGGTTCACTATGCTAGGGACATGTGGCTGATGAACGGGCTGCGTACTCGGATTCATCTCGTCGTTCTGAGCAACTTTCATGTATAAAGTATTTTCATCTGAGTTACAGTTTATTTTACATTAATTTTTAAAGTTTTAATTCATTTTAGAAAAATCGAAATTTAGTTTATGACATCATCATGATGTCAGCATAACATCAGCGGTCAACTCTGACCGTTGACCTGGTCAACCTAACAAGTGGGTCCCACCTGCCAGTGACTATTTAGTTAATTAATAGTAGTTAATTAGGTTAATTAGGTATTAGGTTAATTAATCACAATTTATTAAGTTAATTATTTTAGTTAATTAATTAATTAATATTTTTATTTAATATTCTTTTTTATTCTCTTTTTTAAAATTCTTGTTTTCTAAAACGTTCAGGGGGTGGGCCCCTCTGGTCAGTGGCCTAGGGGCCTACAGGTGCCGGGTTCGGGCGCACGGGTGTGGGCGAATCGGGGCGGGCGGACCTGCCCGAACAGGGGAAGTGCCCCAGGGCGCCGGGGCGGTGCAGGCGGGCGGGCAGCAAGGGCGACGGCGCTGTGCAGGCGGGTGGGCAGCAAGGGCGGTGACGGTGCATCAGCAACGCAAGGCAGCGGTAGCAACACGGGCGGCCAGGGGCGGCACGGCAAGGCGCGCGCTTGCGCTAGGCGCGGTCGGAGTGGCCAGTAGAGGCGGGGCGCACGCGGACGGCACAAACAAGGCAGAGGCGCGCGAGCGCGGCCAGGGGCGCACGCGCGCGGGAACGGCGGGCGCGGTGAGCGTGTCAAGGGGAGCAGGGGGTACGGCCACACGCGGGGCGCGGACGGCGCGAGCGGGTAGGTCGGGGATGCGCACGAAGG
>NC_041383.1:309850582-309859602 GCF_002162155.2 Triticum dicoccoides | reverse complement strand
GGGCGCTCTGGGGGTTTCCCATTTTTTTTGTTTCTGTTTTGTTTTTCTTTCACTTTTTATTTGTATTTCTTTCCGTTTTTGCTCATTTTAAACATATAGGCCTTATATAGAAACATGGTTTCTTCATGACAAATAGTTAGGAAATATTTTCAACACATCGAACATTTTAGTTTTGACTTTTGAAAACTTTAATTGTTTTAACTTTAATTTGAATTTGAATTTTGAATCTGTTTCGAACTAACGCGAGAATATCAACAGTAACTAAGGTGACGTGACATCGTTAATGTGGGATTACTGTAGCCTAATTAACCGGGCGTCACACAAATAGACAAATGTATATAAGTATCACATAACCGCTGGACACTCTGCACTTTGTCAAATAATACTGGAGCAGAGCAGCAAGTGAGGAACAGGGATAGTGTATAATTAGACAACGACAATTGCATGTTTACTGCATTTTTACCAAAATAATCTGACACAATAACCAGTTGCACTTTGATTAATTGGAAGAAGTGCGGATTCAAACATAATACTAATACTTTCAGGAAACAAAACATTATGGTTGAAAGTAGTACATCACCTTCGAACCCAACTGAGCATGCATTCATCCGGGATTAGAGAGAACATTATAAATGGAAATAAATTCTAAAATTCGATGAAGAATTGGTGGAAGAGGAGGAAAAACTTCACAACGGGGAAGACAAAATAGAGACTTATGCGACAACCATGACTGCCAGAGAAGATGTTCCCGAAGGAAGGGTAGGAGGAGTGGGGAAGAAGGAACCGGACTATGGAGATTACACAGATGGCGAGGAATAAAGGAGGGTCATGAATCGGCATGGTAACTGAAATGTTGTTATTGGCCGACGGCAAATTGCGCACATCGATTGCCATTAATGGCCTTAATCGGCGGCAAGGATTCCAATCGACAGCCAACAGTTTGCTAGCCCCCGCCACCAATAGCATTGCACGGCAAGGTGATCATGTCGCTTCCATCCATTGGACCGCATGGGCGATCTCCATGAGAGCCACCCCGGCCCTGTCCGTCCGCCCAACACAACACATCGGCCCGCACATGGGCTCACACGAGAGGGCTTGGGGGTTAGCCCGTTAGGCCCAATTAAATAACAGTTGCTCGATATTGTTACCGGAGCAGCAACCCATGACGTGGGGAGCGGTCCATGCGGAATTGGAAGGCCATCCAACAGCCAGAAATGCTCATTTCCGTATATCTAACGGCTCAAAAAGCAAGCGACATGAGAGGGCTGGAATAGTGCGGGTTGTAATGTATCTAAGAGCATCTCCAACAACCGCCCAACGCGCGGGGCGCTAAAATCTGGTTTGTGACGCGCCCATCGTCAGGTTTGGCACAGCGCACAACGCTGGCTCCAGCAGCCGCGCTAAAATGAGCGCGCGCGAGCAGCCGATGCATACATTTGATGCATTTTGGACACAACACATCCACAAAACAAACACATGGAATATAATTTAAATCACAAACATCATTCAACCAAGTTTAAAATAAATAGTTTAATCTATTATTACAATTCAAACAAATAGTATCTTTCATGAAATACAACAAATAGTTCAACAATACAACATCAAACACACAAATCATGATACTCTTTGGCGGTCATTTCAAGCCCACCACTCCTCAATGAGATCCTTTTTTAGTTCATTATGCACTGCCGGACGTCGAATGGAATGATAGGAGGCAACAAAACGGGCCACCCTTTAGGCCCTCCGCCGCACTCATACGGGATGTCCCAAGAGCTCATAGTGAGAGTAGTCTATATCTTGGCCACACTCATTGTCGATGATCATGTTGTGCATGATCACACAAGCGTGCATTATGTACCAAAGCATCTTCTGATCCCCAAATCTAGCTGGTCCTCTCACAATAGCAAATTGGGCTTGCAAAATCCAAAAAGCTCTCTCCACATCTTTTCTAGCCGCCGAACATTGTGGAAATCAAGACATTTCTTACCTTTCGGTTTTTTCAACGGCTTCACAAATGTTTGCCACTTTGGGTAGATGCCATCCGCAAGATAGTAGCCATAGTTGTATGTACGACCATTAGTTACAAACTGCACCGGTGGCAGTTCACCATTTGCAATCTTACTCATTAGTGGTGACCGGTTGACAACATTGATGTCATTCAAAGATCCAGGCATTCCAAAAAAGCATGCCAAATCCAAGTCTCTTGATCGGCCACCGCTTCAAGGATTATAGTGGAACCCTTTTTTTTGTCCATGGAATTGGCCATGCCATGCCTTTGGACAATTCTTCCAACTCCAATGCATGCAATCTATTGAGCCAAACATACATGGGAACCCTCGAGCCTTGTTCATCACTAATAGCCTTGCTACGTCTTCAACATTGGGAGTTCTCAAGTACTCCGGGCCAAACACTTGCACAATTCCGACTGCGAAGCGCTTGACACACATGATGGCTTGGCTCTCACCCATGGCCAAGTGATCATCAACTAGATCAGCGGGGATACCATATGCCAACATACGCAAAGCGTCTGTCACCTTCTGAAAGGTGCTATGCCCGAGCTCTCCGGCGGCATTCCTCCTCTGCTGAAAAAACCCGGTCATGGCTCGCTAGTTTCTCTGCAATGCGCCTGAACAACTCGGTGCTCATCCTAAACCGACGACGAAAGTACGACTCGGTGTATGCGGGATTCTTCATAAAATAGTGCCTCATCAATCTGTTGTGGGCATCAATCATATCCCTCCAAATTTTCTGCCGGCCCATAACCGGACCACCGTGCTTCGGTTTTTTATTGATGTGCATAACTAGGATCATTGCAAGATCCTCCTCCTCTTCCATATCAAATTCTTCTTAAGAATCATATGACGAACTCATCTAAAATATTCAAAACTAGGCTATAAACAACATGCACCAAATTTCATGTAAAAATGTGCAAGTTGGAAGCAATACATACCTTGCGGGCCTTTTGTCAAACACCTTGCGGGCGCCAAGCGGCGGTGGGTGGCCGGGCGCTGTTCGTCGGAGGACTGCTGCGCACGACGGGCGGCGCTGACTAGAGAAAGAGGGAGGAAGTCGCGGCCCGCGGGAAGAGACCGGGGAAGCGCCGGAACGGTCGCCGGAAAAATGGGATGACGCGGCGGCGGCGGCGGCGCGGCTGGATGGGTAGGTGGAGTTGCGCTGGAGCGCTCGAGAGTATAGCGCGCGGGAGCGGGCGCAGCAAATAAGCGGCGCGCGATGGCGTTTTCGCCCGCGCGCTGAACATATGCCGCACGCGATTTTTATGCGTCCGCTGGAGCGTCCGGAATGATAACGCGTGTTAAAAGCACTACTTTTTCAACCCAGCGCGTACATAGCGCGGCTGTTGAAGATGCTCTGAATAAGCATCACTTTTGGATCGGCAAACAATAATCCACTCAAACCGCACCGGTGGATGATGGTGGCACGTGCACGAGGCTGTGGCCACACGACAAATCCCCAACTCGACGGCATCTTCGCCTTCCAAACAAATTTGTGCTTTCCCTTCCCATCTTCATCGGTTCCTCCTCTCCGCGCTCACACAATTTATACTATTCCTCGCCCAGTGGCTCCATCTTCCCGGCTTCGTCCCTCACTGCTCCTCGTGTTTTGTACTGCTTTTGCGTCGACGAGGCCACGGCCATGGCCGCCACGTCGTGCACGCTAGTCTCGGCCCTCGTAGTCGGCCGGCGCCGCGGGCCGTCCTGCCAGCGTGCGGCGGCCGGCGGTGTGGTTCGATGCTCGCTCGACAGAAAGGTCTCCGACATGGCCATCAACGGTGAGGACGTCTCTTTGAGTATCTAATCCCTGTTTTGGTATCGGAATGGCACAGATAAGGCGAATTAGTTCATCCTTGTGAACTTTGAGCGCAGTAAAGTTTTTTGGACCATCAGGAGGGCAGGGGCTCTGAATTTCCTTAGTGACTGGATCGGGGAAAGGGGCAGCTCCAGAGGGGTGATCGAGCTGAGTCCAGGTCTCCTTGGAGGTGGTGCTGGTGCCGAGATAACTTCATCTATCCGAGAGGCACCTCCCAGTGATAGTTTGGTAAGTAGTGCTTGACTGAAAACACCCTCAGTGTTTCTGTCAGCATATCTTACTTCCACTGTCAGCTGGAAGGGGGCCTTGAGGATAAAAGAGATCATCTGAGCAAAGTCCTCCATATTCAACAGAGGCCCCTCCTTGACAAGAATCATCCAATTTTTTGTCTTCACCAGAATAAGCCACCATATCTGTTTCATGTCGATCCATAGAGCATTATCAAAGACATGGGAATTTCTATATTTCCATATGCTCCATAATACACAGACACAAACAGAGTTCAGGGTGATATGGTCCTTATGTTAGTAATTCACAAGAAAAGAAACTGGAAATGTACCTCCAAATCTGTTTTACCACAGTACAATCAAAAAAATAAATGCTTAATAGATTCTTGCTATGCACAAAGAACACATTCTGGAGGTTTTTCAATCCCTCTCTTGCTAAGATTATTGTTAGTCATATGTTTGTTGTGGGAGAGGAGCCACATGAAGATTTGAACCCTCGGAGGAACAACAATGGACCAAATAGAGGGAATAAAGATAGGCTAGATCCCTCTAAAGTTGATGATGCTATATAATGATCCAGTGGTGTACTCCCCTTTAAATTCATACTGCCAAATCAGTGAGTCCCCACAGCACCGTAATTTTTGGGCGGAGTTGTGGATGGAATCGAGAATTGGGACTTGTCTGGCACCTAAATATTTGAATTCCTTCTGTATGTCGTTAGTTCCTCTTGGGTTCAATAGCTTTGACCCGGAGTGCCATATCCACTAAGGAACTTATTGGAGAACTGGTGTAGCCGAGGAATGAGTTAATTAAATCGTTATGAGCTTTTACACAGCCTAATTTGGTCAGAGTTGTGGCTGCAATCGGGTATTAGCTAATCCTATATTGCTGAATTCATGGATCAGTTGTATGCAGACCATGTGTTTTTAGTTGGTCCCATTTTGGTTCTCAACAACCTTACCCTAGTGCCAGACTGGAAGAAATCTTGATTTGCGTATTTTGCCTTTTCTGTCTGCCGCAGCACCGAAAGGACTGTTCCCACCGGAGCCTGAGCACTACAGGGGCCCGAAGCTCAAGGTCGCCATCATAGGTGCCGGCCTCGCCGGCATGTCCACCGCAGTAGAGCTCTTGGACCAGGGACATGAGGTTTGCTGATTTGCTGCCTTCAGCAATGCGAAATCGTGTTCCTCCAGGAAAAGCTGTGTCATTGTAACACTGCCAAAAATTGGTGTCTTGACTTTTGCAGGTTGATCTGTATGACTCCCGAACTTTTATTGGCGGCAAGGTTGGTTCTTTTGTCGACAAGCAAGGGAACCATATCGAGATGGGGCTGCATGTCTTCTTTGGTTGTTACAGCAATCTTTTCCGCCTCATGAAGAAGGTACTGTTTTTTTACTCTTGGATTGTTGGAGAAACAACCAGTGTGGAGTGTGTTTTTACTATTGACTACCTTGAGTAGCTATGGAGATTCCTTGCCAAAAAAAGCAGCTATGGACATGATTGAGATATTATAACCTGAAAAGTTTGGAATTGGGTTTGTATACTTCAGAGTTGAATAAATTTAGCCTATCGCATGGAGAATCCTTTTGTCTGTATGAAGCATGTAAATTTTGTTGTGCGGCTGTGTGATTGGTACATGTGCAATATTGTCCTCACTTAACAGTATTAATTGTTGGTGAAATTTGATATTTTGTATTTCAGGTTGGGGCTGATAATAATCTACTAGTCAAGGAACATACCCATACTTTTGTAAATAAAGGGGGCATTGTTGGTGGTAAGTTCATTTATCATATACTGAAGTACCTAACTATCGTAGGAGGAAACATGGTCTTAGGCTGTAATGTTAAACTCATTCTTGATTACTTTCGAGTTTTTGTAATATAATTGAAAACTATAATGTTCCAATTTGTTGTAGTATAGTTGAAGTTAAATGCAAATGCTGTATGTTTTACTAGCTTTGTGCCATATTGTGTACTTTATTGGCCAAACCAGCTGAACTCATATTTGCTATGCATATTCACATTTACTTAATTTTTGGAGGTTTTCATAGCGCTCGCTTTTCTGTGTAGAACTTGATTTTCGGTTCCCTGTGGGCGCTCCATTACATGGTATCCAAGCATTTCTAAGAACCAATCAACTCAAGGTAATCAGTTCAGAATTTCATTTGCTACTACCACACAGAACAATAAAATCATATGAAGTAATTTGGCTTTGCAATTTGTTTCTCTTACAGTTTGTAATTACACATTGCAACTTATTGTAACATTTTTGCCTTGCACTTTATTAATATCATGCCCATGATTCTTGCAGTATCTCTCTATTTGAATCTGCAACTTAACTGTAGTTTTGTATGTTATTCCCTCTGAACATCTTCTGAAGTCCATCTGAAAGCATATCTTTTCAGCCCATGCCACAATTTTGTGAAAGTAGTAATCGGGCACCTCAGCACTCCCTTTTCATTAGGTCACAATGCAATCAGCCGAACTATGGGCAAATATTTCTTGAAAGCAGTTACAGTTGATCACTCTGTTAACTGCAGCAAGCTATTCCCTTTGAAAATAAATAGCTTGCAGCTCATGCTAATTTCAGATACAGTACAGTTTGTTACTCCCTCCGTAACATAATATAAGACGTTTTTTGACACTATGCCAGTGTCAAAAACGTCTTCTATTAAGTTACAGAAGGAGTACAATTTGTGTGTTCTGTTATTCTTCTGTCTTATGGATAATCAAAGCATTGCAAAGTCCTCACAACTGCCTATTTGTGCAAATACCTTAAATAGTATATACCTAATTCATGACCACCCTATCTTCAGGTTTATTGAGATCTGAATTTTCTGTCTGAACTTGTAACAAGTGAAAGATTCTATAAGCGTGAGCGCAAAATAAGCACTGGAAGTCTGGTCAACTTTGCCCGTCGCTTTAGTTTGCTGCATATTGCTTTGTCAGATGGTTTAATTGTATATAATTAAATTGTGTTGCAGGTTTATGATAAGGCAAGGAATGCAGTTGCTCTTGCCCTAAGCCCAGTTGTTCGAGCTCTTGTTGATCCAGACGGTGCATTGCAACAAGTACGGGACTTGGATGATGTAAGAATTCCTCTTCTTTTTGTCAGTGTCATTAGCACTGTGCATATATGCTATATATTTTAAATTCGGATAGTGGGTTCCTTGTGCACTTGCTTTTATTTCATCCTCCTTGCAAACTGTTTAGTCTAGCATGAGTCTATGGGACTTCAGAACAATTCCTTTTAAGTTTTTCCCCAGCGTAACTCAGTTGTAGCTGATTCCTAAATCTAAATATAGAGTTCTATATACACTTTTTCAGGTAAGTTTCACTGATTGGTTCATGTCTAGAGGTGGTACTCGAGAGAGCATCACAAGAATGTGGGATCCTGTTGCTTATGCTCTTGGTTTCATCGACTGTGATAATATCAGTGCTCGATGCATGCTTACTATTTTCACCCTGTTTGCCACAAAGACAGAGGCATCTTTGTTGCGCATGCTAAAGGGCTCACCTGATGTTTACTTAAGTGGCCCAATAAAGAAGTACATAACAGACAGGGGTGGTAGGTATGTTAACGAGACCAATAATACTCTTCAATTGTCTATGTAATAAATATTGCAGTGCCACCATTTCTTTTTATATTATAACAAAATCCTTCAGGTTTCACTTGAGGTGGGGATGCCGAGAGGTTCTCTACGATAAGTCACCTGATGGAGAGACCTATGTGAAAGGCCTTCTCATCTCTAAGGTTAGCTTTTTCGTCTACGTAGCAAGATTACTGCTAGATCATACAAGGTATTTATGCATTGTTCCGGAACTTCTGTTAGTAGTCTCACTAACATGTTGCTACATCTGGGCATTGTAGGCTACAAGTAGCGAGATAATCAAAGCAGATGCATATGTTGCAGGTTATTTTTCTTCTCAGCATTTCTTTTGTTGATTGACTCCCAACCATTCAAGCATAAATTGATGTTTCACCTTTTGTTGGGTGCAGCTTGTGATGTCCCAGGGATCAAAAGACTACTACCATCAGAATGGAGGGAATGGGATATGTTTGACAATATATACAAGTTAGATGGTGTTCCTGTAGTCACTGTTCAGCTTCGCTACAATGGATGGGTTACTGAAGTCCAAGACTTGGAGAAATCAAGGTAATTCCAACCCTGGGGCTCTTTGTTACTTCTTTGTTTTTAATTTATATTAGACCAATTAATATTTTCTGGCACATCCCTGATGTTTTCAGGAAGAGTACATTTATCTCTGCTAAAATATGCTTGTGCAAAAGCAAATCCCTTGCCGAGTGATGCTTTTCTTATCTTTGATTTAGACAACTCCAAAAAGCAATTGGCTTGGATAATCTACTCTATACTCCAGATGCAGACTTCTCCTGTTTTTCAGACCTTGCACTGTCATCTCCTGCTGACTACTACATTGAAGGACAAGGTTCCCTGATCCAGTAAGGCTACCATCCAGCACTCTTAACAAAGTTAACTGTTTGACGTTTTGAAACTCTGATTTATGTTTACATAATCTGGGCAGTTTACTTGGTGATTTGTGCAGTATAACTTCTAAAATTCATGCATTGGACCGGCTTATCTTTCTGCAAATAAATTCACCTTGCGTGTTTGCTTTATTTGCAGAGCTGTGCTAACTCCAGGTGATCCGTACATGCCATTGCCAAATGAGGAGATTATTAGCAAGGTTGAAAAACAGGTGGGTTTGTACATAATTTGTTGGTGAAAGGATCGCTATAATTGATTGATGCAGATGATTTCTATTACCAATATCTAAGCATGGCCTCATTCTAAAGCAGTTCTGTAGAATGTGATTTTATTGTGCTTCTTGTTATGGATGCAACTTGTCTCTATTTCATAGCCCAAGAGGGGTGTATATATATTACACAAGACTTGGGGTACAAGGAAAAAGGAAACACAATCTAATAGGCCACTTGGACCTAATA
>NC_041383.1:309844361-309850378 GCF_002162155.2 Triticum dicoccoides | reverse complement strand
CAGTAGAAGAAGAAAAATGAAAATTCAAAATCCGCGTCTTGGGAGTGTTGTTGTAGCATGAAGAATCTTTAAAACCTGTCGAGTCAAGCCAAAGGAGATAACGAGAAGATGGCGCATCAACAGAAGATACAAGAAAGGAAAAAATATATGTTTTTGAGGTGGGGCTTATCAGGACACGTGTCGTCCATTGATTGGCCCTGCACATTAATGCGTTCAGGGATCCCTGCAGGAGAGCCGAACCCTAATAATAAGACAACTTAGCGCTTCTGTTGATTCTATTGTCCCCTCGATGCTAATGCATTTAAAATTTTGCGCAGGTCTTAGATTTGTTTCCATCAGCCCGAGGCTTGGAAGTTACATGGTCCAGTGTGGTAAAGATCGGACAATCCTTGTACCGTGAGGCTCCTGGAAATGATCCATTTAGACCTGACCAGAAGACACCAGTTAAAAATTTCTTCTTGTCTGGCTCTTACACGAAACAGGTAGAGTACACCTGAAGCATTGACATAGTCCTGACCGCCAAAGCAGACAAGTTGCGTTCAAATTCTCAGTAATTTGTGGAGTCAATTTTAAATAGAGGAATGCTTGCGACATTGGATGATACACGTCGTTAGGAAATAGTAAATGTGACCAAAATCATGACCTCTTTTATTGTTTTTGTAGGACTACATTGACAGCATGGAAGGAGCAACTCTCTCTGGCAGGCGAACAGCGGCCTACATCTGTGGTGCTGGAGAGGAGCTATTAGCCATTCGAAAGAAGCTTCTTGTCGATCACAGCGAGAAGGCCTCCGGGAAGGTTCAAATGTTGCAAACAAGTTAAACCTTGCAATCACCAAAGCCAGAATGCCCAAACTATAGGTTTCAGGGTTATAGGCGATTGTCAACAGTGATTTCTATAAATCCTGTTTGAGCATTAGATTTGGTGATGCCCTTTTTTAACCGTGACACATTTGCACATCGCATGTTCCTATCTTACAATTGGCAACCAGGTGGCCAAGTGGCATATAGGAATATATCAGGCAGCGTGTACGTTCAGTTAAACCTTAGCCCGTCATTGGAATGATTGATGTCACATTGCACATTTCCACAATTATCCTGAGAAATGCATGAGTTTTGTCTGGGAAGATACCACGCCATTACCAGTGATCTTATACTTTATGTGCCTACTATAGCCAGTTTTTTATATGAACTCTTATGCTCCTTGTTGATGACGTCTGATCTTAATCGCGATTGCGATATTTGGAGTATGTCGAATTTATAGTTGAGGGGACGTCACATACTCACATCAGTAGATCTAGAACACAAATAAACAGGGACACACGATATACCTAGGTTTAGATTCCCAAGATGGGTAAATGACATACTCTTTGCTTTACTACATGTGGAGAGCAAAAAGAATTGTAAGTGCATCTAGTGCCTTTTTTTTTAAAAGATCCAGCTATTCCTGGCTTCATTGATTTAGCAGAAGGAGAGTACAATAGTTTGATCAAAACGATCAGGAATAGAAAATAAGGGAGAGATGGCCAAGCGGCCAGCAGCTCCTTCTGAAACTACTGAAATTAAACTTCTCCCAACATATCCCCGAAAGGGGTCTCTAGCTTCTTTGCTCCTGCACATATCCGTTGAGTATTTGGCGTCATCCCCCTAAAGGTGCAGTCGTTTCTCTCATTCTATAGCTCCCACAAGATCATAATGATCATTGATCTGATTGCTCCTTTGTTTTGTGGGAGAGTCCGGTTGATGATTTGCTGGCATACCTGAGCAGAGGTGGTGAGGTCCCTGATCGAGGGGGGCAGAGAGGAGCATCCAGATCGCCCTGCCATGTGTAGCCAAATTTCCCACGCAAAACTGCAATCCCAAAACAAATGTGTGGACGTTTCAAGGTTGCGGAGGCACAATTGGCAGAAATAACTGTTCGGCCAACCCCTCCTTTGGAGCCGATCATTGCACCAAAGCCTGTCTTGGAGCAACAGCCACACGAACACCTTGAGCTTGTTTGGAGCCCACACCTTCCAGATCAGAGTGTTGAAGCTGGACTGGCCCGAGGACTGAAACTGGTTGTTGTATGCTGAGTTTGTAGAGTAGCATCCATTGTTAGTGCGTTGCCATCGTATGCGGTCGTCTTCGTTGGGCCGCAACATGGTGTTTGCAGCCTGGAGCATACGCCACATAGAGAGAAAGTCCGGTGCAATGGCCATGGGGTCACCATGCTGGAGGTCTTTGATCCACTAATCATTCCGGAGGGATGCTTCGACGCTTCTTTCTACGGGCATGATTGAAGACTGAAGGGTATGTGATTGCTAGTGGAGAATCGCCTAACCATTTATCATTCCAGAAACTGGCTTTGTGGCCGTTCCCAATCTGAACTTTTGTTGCCAAACTGAACATATTTCGATCCTTTTTCGAAACCGGGGGGTGCAGCTGCACCAAAGGCCTTGCCGGTTGCTCCCATGCTAGCCACTGCCATCTAAGGCGTAGAGCGGTGCTGAACTTGTTTAAATCTAAGATCCCCAACCCTCCTTGGCGCATCGGGGAGCAAACCTTCGACCAGGCCACTTTACATTTACCACCAGTGAGCTCCTTGTCCTGGCTCCATAAGAATCGCCTTCTAGACTTGTCTATCTCGCGTATGATCTTCTTAGGGACCTTTAGCATAGTCATGGCGAAAGTTGGTAGAGCAGAGAGAACGCTACGGACCAGAACCCCCTACCTGCCAAGTTGAGCAGCCTTCCTTTCCATCCCGCCAGTCGCGCTTTAATTCTGTCTAGAATGAACTGGAAGTGACTCAACCTTAGCCTGGTCGTCGAGATCGGCAGACCAAGGTAGGTCATTGGAAACCCAACCAGAGAGCCACCGAAGCCCTGTAGCACTTCCGACAAATTGATGTCGTCGCACCTAATGGCAGCCACTGAAGATTTACTTTGGTTGAGATGCAGCCCCGTGGCCTCCCCAAATTTTGTCAGCAGGCCAAGCAGCGTGTCAACCTCGGCCTTGGACGGGTTGGCAAAGATAACCGCGTCGTCCGCGTAGAGGCAGACCCTCATACTCGTACCCCGGCCCGGCAACCGAGCCAGTGTCACCCTCTCCGCTGCCGCAGCTAGCAGGCGATGGAGTGGATCAATGGCGATGATGAAGAGCAGCGGGGAGAAAGGGTCTCCCTGACGTAGGCCTTGGCGGTGCCAGAACTTCTCTCCCGGCTCGCCGTTCATCAGGATGGAGGAGGAGGCCGACGATAGCAGCATGGTGGTCCAATCCCTCCAACGTGAGCTAAACCCAATCTTTGCAGCAGCTCCAGTAAGTATTCCCAGGAAACTGAATCGAAGGCCTTGGTAATATCTAATTTGAATAGGAGGGCCGATTTTTTTGTCTCTGTGAAGCGCTCTAACACAGCCCTGCACATACTGATAACTATCGTGGATACACTTGCCCTTCTGGAAAGTAGTTTGCGCCATGGAGATCAGGTCCTTGAGCTTTGGGGCCAGCCGCATGGATAACACCTTAGATATCAGTTTCGACACGGAGTGTATGAGGCTGATAGGCCTGAAGTGGCGCATCTCCGTTGCTCCGTCCTTTTTTGG
The DNA here is from genome assembly GCF_002162155.2 of Triticum dicoccoides. Taxonomy (NCBI): domain Eukaryota; kingdom Viridiplantae; phylum Streptophyta; class Magnoliopsida; order Poales; family Poaceae; genus Triticum; species Triticum dicoccoides. Next base: position 309,846,798 of record NC_041383.1, on the reverse strand, counting down.
CAGCACTGTGATGAACGCGCTGTTCAATTCATTGAAGTTTGCTCCCGCTAGGTTGTAGAATTTCTGAAAAACCGCCATAATGTCATGCTTCGTGATGTTCCAACAAGCCCTGAAAAAACGGCCGGTGAAGCCGTCCGGTCCAGGCGCTTTTTCCGCCAGTGAGGCCTGGATTGCCGCCCACACCTCATGCTCGGTGAAAGGGAGGTCAAGCCCAGACATGTCGATTTCCGGTAGATGCAGCTCGTCCCAGTTCAGTGTGCAGGTGCGCTGTCATAGCCTTCCCAAAGACTCTGTAAAATGATCGCACACGGCCGAGGCCTTCTCCTGGTGTTCAGTCATTTCAGCGTTGCCCACCTTGATGGAGTGGATGTAGTTCTTCCTCCTTCTTGCTCTGATTTTTGCATGGAAAATTTTTGAATTTGCGTCGCCAGCTTCGAGCCACATGATCCTGGAAGCCTGTCTCTTTCTAGCTCTCTTGATGGCAGCCAATCCGATCACCTTGAGCTTAAGCTGCTTGCGCAGCAGGCGCTCCTGCTTCGTTAGGTTTCTGGCCCCCTGCGCCATGTCCAACTGCAAGATCACCGTGTTTGCAATGTGGAACTGTAGTTTGGCGCCTCCAAAGAGCAATCTGCTCCAGATTTTCAGGTCAGCCCCAACCCTCTGCAGCTTCCTGCCGATGCGTATGAAAGGGCAGTCGTGATTCAACGGCCGATCCCAGGCGTGTTGCACTGTTTCATGGAAGTGTGGGAATCGCGGCCAAAAATTCTCAAACCTGAACCTAGCCTTCCTGACTGGCGGCGCTCCATTGGCTAACATGAGAGGGCAGTGGTCAGAGAAGGACGTTGAAGCCGCCGTGAGCAACACATCAGGGAACATGTCCTCCCATGCTAAGTTGCAAAAATTCTTGTCAATGCTGCATAAGGTAGGGGATTCTCATTCATTACTCCAAATAAATCGCCTGTTTCTGCACTTGACTTCTCTAACCCCTGCAAAATCAATCGCTCGGCGGAAACGACCCATCATCCTTCTGTTGATCAGGCCATTGCTTTTGTCTCTGGCCTGATAAATCATGTTGAAGTCACCGTTGAGCATCCATGGATCAGATGGGGGAGGGGCCGCGCTGGCAAGTTCAGATAGGAAGTTTTCCTTCTGTTCATCATCTGATGGCCCGTAGACAGTTATCATCCAAAAGAATTCGCTGCTGCCGACGGTTTCAACCCTAACTATGATGGAGAAGCTAGCAATCATGTGCCTGACTATGTTGACTATTTGCTTATCCCAGAAAATGGCTGCACCACCTCTTGTACCTGTTGCGGGCAGGACGGCACAACCCTGAAGTGAAGACCCCCCTACTTCTACTGCTAACTGCGTGGACCATGATTCAATTTTAGTTTCCTGCAAATTTAGGATTGCAATTTTGTTTGCGTGTGCCACCTCGCAAACGGCCGTACGCTTTGCTGGGGAGTTTAGGCCCCTCACATTCCAGGACATGATTCTGAAATTCGTATCAATCATGGGGACATGCGATATCTCTTCGTCGACTGGCATAGCTACTAAGAAGACAAGTACACACACATGCCTTACAATCCTGATGGGGGCGATGCGGCCACCAATAGACCCCAAATTCGCGGTGCCGTCTAACTACCTCTACCTTACAGAGGGCACATCACATGGAATTAAAATCTAACTCAAGCTGGTTTAAGACCAGCCGTCGACGAAGACTACGAAGGACGACTAACACGATCACACCGCAAGGACATCCTCGTCGTTCGCTCCGGCCATGCCGACAACGATCTTTAGGGCCTCACAGTCCAGGCCTGTGAGCTTGGCAATGGCAACGATGTCCTTGGTAGTTAGTGGCTACTGGAAACGCTTGAGGAGATCAGCAGCAGCCTTGGGCGTCATCTTGTCTTTAGGCCCGAGCCCACCGAGCTCCTGGATGAGACGCATGGCCGCCCTCTGCGTGACCGGGACTGAACAGCCTGCCGCTGCCTGCCTAGCACTGCGGCGAGAAGGGACTGAGGTGGTCCGCACTTTGGGTGGAGCAGAAGGCCGCGGCCGCACCGGAGGACTGGGCAGGACGGCCTGGGGCACCGGAGCGAAGAGCTCCAGCGCTCCCTCGCGGCTGTTGCCATCCGCCGTCTCGAGAGAGCTGTGGTCTTGTCCTCCGCCAATCTGCAGGCTGTCGACCTTGTGAGTGATTGCGTCAACATGGAACCCCACCCCGGCCATAGCCGGCGAGCAGATGCAGGGGCTGGAGAGCGGGGCCGAAAGATCGGCGATGCACGGGAGGATGTCGTTGTTTTCGTGGAACTCTTCTATCACACCAGTGCGCGTGCGGGCATGCGGAGGCGAGCGTCCACCATCTTCAAAGGCCAGCGGGGAGTTGAGGGCGTCGAGCATGGCGTTTTCGATCTCGAGCTGCATGACGTCCGTG